>NW_024544276.1:0-61704 GCF_018167655.1 Microtus oregoni | reverse complement strand
TCCCCTTTGAGTTATATGTCTAGAGAAATTTGTTCTGTAAAGTAATCCATTAGGGTCAGAGACACGAATGTGTCAAATATGAAGTTTGATGGCCTTCTAAGATTTTAGTATGTCCTGGACTGGGAAAACTTTTGATTATCCATCTGTGTTCCACCTGAAAGAAGATGGGGTATAGTCTAAAGCTGCAGATTAGTGGAAATGCTTGTAGCCGTTTTACCTCATTGCCTGTCAGCTAAATCTTGCTGACAATATAGGAATTCTTCACTACTGAAGGAACGAGCCTCCCTGGACTGATAATTTTTCTCAGTTTTATGGTGTGTGTGATGTTTTTGTAAAGTGGGAAATAGTTGAGAGTGTGAGTGTGATAATCCTAGAAGGTAAATTTAGGCGATTCAACCAACCGAATACCACCTGAAAAATTGGATAGAATTTAACGGACAAAAGCAAACTCAATTGTATGCTCACTTCTCTTGTATTCCCAGGATTTAGCTTATAGTGTATGGCTAATAAGAGACTATATAAATGATTATTAAATGTATGAATAAATGAAAGTGGGCACAAATGAATATTTTCCTGGGATTTTGATGGACATCTGGGTTCTTTTATCATAATCATAGATGTCTTTAGTCATTATCATTCCTAATACATGATAGCTTTATTTATTTTCTTAAATGTTTGATCCTATAAAACTGGGATAAGTAATTACAATAAAGAGAAAATACAATGGATGTATGAAGAATGATTCATTTTTAATAAATTATTTTATTACTTTAAATAATACCAATCCAAATTCCCATTCCCTCCCCTCCTCCCTCTCCCTCCACAGACCCTCCCCCCACCCCTCCAACCCTAAGAAAGTAGTACCATGAACCCTGCCCTGTGGAAAGTCCAAGGCCCTCCCTACTATGTCTAGGTTTAGCAAGGTTTACATCCAAAGAAAATAGGATCCCATGAAGCTGGTATATGCAAGTAGAGACACATCCCAGTGTCACTATCAGTGGCCCCTCAGTCTTCCCCAGCTGTCAACCCCATTCAGAAGGGCTTAGTTGTTTCCATGGTCGTTCATTCCCAGTCCAGTTGGAGTTGGTGAGCTGACATTAGCTTAAGCAAACTGTCTCAGTGGATGACCCCCTCATGGTCCTGAATTCCTTGCTCATACTCTCACTTCCTCCACTCTTCAACTGGATCTTTGGAAGGAGCTCAGTCTAGTGTTCCTATATGGGTCATTGCCTCTGTTCCCGTCTGTTGTTGGACGAAGGTTCTATAGTGATATTTAAGGTAAGGTCAGTTCAGACACCCTCTCTATTTTTTAGGGTCTCAGCTGGGTTCATCCCTGTGGGTTCTTGGGCATTTTTCTTTTTTAAAATTTATTTTTCCATTCAAAAATTTCCACTTCCTCCCCTCCTCTCATTCCTCTCCCACCTCCCCACTCACCCTCCTCCCTCCCCTCCAGTCTTAAGAGAGGGCAGGGTACCCTGCCCTGTGGGAAGTTCAAGGCCCTCTCCCCTCCATCCAGGCCTAGGTAGGTGTGCATCCAAACAGGCTAGGGCCCTTGGGCATTTTTCTAGAGGTAGGCTTTTGCTAACTCCATAATGGCTCCCTCAATCAGAAAACTGGGAATCAACCTACCTCAGGTTTCACTCTTGGGAATATATCCAAAATATGCTCAATCATACTACAAGAGTATTTGTTCAACTATGTCCATAGCAGCATTATTTGTAATAGCCAGAAATAACCTAGATGCTCCTCAATGGAAGAATGGATAAAGAAAGTGTGGCACATCTACACATTAGAATACTACTTAGCAATAAAAATTAAAGACATGCAAATGGACAAAATTAAACATCATCCCGAGTAAGGTAATCCAGACTCAAAAGAGCAAATATGGTATGTACTCACCCATAAGTGAATACTAATCATAAACAAAGGCCAACGAACCTATAGTTCAGGGTCCTAGAGAAACTAAGTAATAAGGTGAACCCAAAGAAAAACATATACAGACCCACCTGGAAATTGGAATCAGACAAAAATTTGCGAGCAGGGGGGCAGGGGGGCAGGGGGGTAGAGGGAGGAGAAGGGGAGTTGAGGAGAATTTGAGGGAATGGGATGGTCGAAATGGGGGAAGGAGAGATATGAGAGCAAGGAGAGAGATATCTTGATTGAGGGAATGATTCATATGCCTGAATTTCTTCGGTGAAGGAAACCTTCACCAACAGCTCCATCAAGCAATAGAACTTGGCAGCTTCAGACACGTGGTGCTTCTAACTTCAGAGCCAAGGATATAAGAAAGGGTTTTTGGAATCTCCCCTTGTGTCAAAGGAAAGCCACTGAGGCCAGATGTATATCTGAGATGTCACTACATAGAGGTCTGGACAGGCCATTGCCTGGAACTATGAAGGTGATAAGTGGATTGTCTTGGAAACTCAAAGATGTTGGAGGTGGCAGAGTCATGGGATACTTGCCAAGGAAAGCTGCAGACCAGGTGTGAATCAGTCCAAGAGAAAGAACTATATTGCAGTCAGCAAAGGTGAAAGGACTTGGAAATCTGAAGAGCTATTTGCTATCAGATGGAGATGCAGAATTTAGAGTTTGTAGTGCTAGTTGTTCTTACTTTGGTGCAGTATTTCCTCACTGTGTACCCTTTCCTGCATTGTGAGATGGTGACATAAGTTCTGTACCATTGCATGTGGGAAGTATGTGACATTCTTTTTGATTCTTATTTTATGGGGGATTACACTTAACAGATTGCCATATATCCCAGAAGAGCCTCTGGACTGGAAAACAGTGTTGAGATGGTTACAAACTATAGGGACTTTTGAAGCGGACTGAATGCATCTTTGAATTATGATATGGCTACACGCCTATGAACATGAGGAATACAATGTTGTAGTTTGAAAGAGAATAGCCCCCATAGGCTCAGATATCTGAACGCTTGGTCATTAGTCAGTGGTGCTACTAGACAGGGATTAAAGGTGTGGCCTTATTGGAGTAGGTGAGGCATTGCTGGAAGAAGTGTGCTATTGTGGGTACAATTTGAAGTTTCAAAATCCTATGCCAGGCTCATCCTCTCTGCCAGCAAATCACGATGTAGCTCTCAGCTACTGTTCCAACACATGTGTGTTACTATGCTCCCTGCCATGATGGTAACGGACTAAGCCTCTGAAATGGTAAGCAAGTCACCACTTAAATGATTTCTTTTATAAGCGTCCCTTCATAGCAATAGAACAATGCTTAAAACATACTTTCATAGTTTACTTAATGTGGCTTTTGCAATAGAAACATGTCTGAAAGTATTATTTATATATATGCACAAAAATACACTAAAGTCCAATTATTACTACATTTTTAGATGAGTGTATCCATCCTGTTTAGCTCTTAAATTCCAGTAAGTATGGTAATAGGCCAGAGACATAGGATTTACTTTCATAAATAGCAGATAAATTGTACCATGTAATGTCTCAAATTCATTACACTAAAATTTAGAGATGTTAGTTTGCCCTCTTCATCTTCCTGGGAAAGATTGCTTTTTCGTTTGTTTTGGTTTTCAAGACAGGTTTCTCTGTGTATCCTGGCTGTCCTGGCTACACAGAGAAACCTTGCAGACTGGGTTGGCCTTGAATTCACAAAGGTCCACCTGCCTCTGCCTCTCTCATGCTGGGAATGAAAGCATGGGTTACCAATGCACAGCAAGATTGCTTTTTTTTTTCATTTCCTCTACCTGGATCTTCTGTAGCCTTCATATTCCTCTTAGCTTGGAATCCTCTTTATAGGACCAGGATTATATTGATTTTCTAGTTGTACAGGGTACTTAAAAATGCTATAGTAATATATGAAAAATGCATGGCTTTTACTTGTGAAAAGATTAATAACAATTGCTTTTATCTTTTGACAAATAAGTTTTGACAAATTAGTAATAGACTAGTTTTTAATTCAATATCTAAATAACACTAAATTGGATCGTCATTATTTTAATGCTGAAGTAAACATTCCTGGGCAACTCAACCAATTTTTTTAAAGTTATGACTCCATGAATAAGTAAATGCAGAGTGTGAATGAAAACAACTTTAAATTATGCTATGCAGACAACTTTAAAAGAATTTTAGAAGAAAAGGAGAAGATAATGAACGAGCAGAATTTAATTTTGAGGGTTTTTATTTCAATTCTGCATTGGGCTGGAGGCCAGATTCCTAATTACTTCTGTATATACAGTATAAAAATTGCTTAAGGGATGCTGGATGAATTTTCCAAAAGACAATTAAAGATTCTCAGTTGAATAAAATAATTTTTTTCCTGATAAATTTTGTGAGTGTGGTGGTTTCCCTGAATGGGTGACATTCTGGACAATCTATTGAGAGGTGCAGTTCATGACAAAAGTAAATGTGCTTTTTGAAGATACTGGGATTAACTTATTTAATTATTTGTTCAATTAGCTACATTTGCAAGATTTATAAACCTTAAATGTTAATCTTAAAGCCTTCCCTTTCTGCATATTTTAATGGCTCTGGTGTTCCTGTGGCTTTGCTGAACTCCTCAGCTATTGCGACTTCATAAGAGCCTTTAAAATGCACAGTTGCCCAGGTCCTGCCTGAGAAGATTCTGATTTAATTGGTTCAAGAAGCATTCTGATCATTGAGATGTTTAAAAGCTCCCCAGGTAATTATAATGTCAAGGTAAGGTTGCAAACCACTGGATTTGGGGGAAAAATACCAGCTCCTATAGAAGAGTCAGTAAATTCAAATTAAATCAGAGTGAAGCAAAGGCAAAAAGGAGAGAAAAGTCCATGAAGCATGCACTTTAAAAGCATGTATTGTCAGTAACACATCACTGAGCAAGACTGCTAAACTCACTAACCTGTTTTTGTTACAATGTTCCTGGTGCAAAAAAAATGAATTATATTGTAATAAGAACAGAAATCCATTTTACAAATTTTGAGATTTTTAATAAGTAGATATTATATAATCATATGATTCTCTGAGAGCATAAGAAACTATTGATTTATATTAGATTGGCCAGCTGTAAGTCAGCAGCAGGTTTTTTTTTTTCTTTTCTTTGTCATTTTCTTTTTGAAAATGCGTTATTTCGACTTCTTTTTTTTTATTGCGAAAAGAAGAAAAAAAAACATAAACAAAAAACAAGTTTCCACCTCCTCCCAGCCTCCCATTTCCCTTCCCCTCCTCCCACCCTTCTCCCCCTCCCCCCACTCCTCTCCCCCTCCCTCTCCAGTCCACAGAGCAGTCCTGGTTCCCTGCCCTGTGTTAAGTCCTAGGTCCTCCCCCCTCCGTCCATATCTAGGAAGGTGAGCATCCAAACTGGCTAGGCTCCCACAAAGCCAGCACATTAAGTAGGATCAAAACCCCCTGCCATTGTCCTTGGTGTCTCATCAGCCCTCGTTCGCCATGTTCAGAGAGTCCGGTTTTATCCCATGCTTTTTCGGTCACAGTCCAGCTGGCCTTGGTGAGCTCCCCGTAGATCAGCTCCACTGTCTCAGTGGGTGGATGCACGCCTCGTGGTCCCGAATTCTTTGCTCATGTTCTCCCTCCTTCTGCTCCTCCTTGGGACCTTGGGAGCTCAGTCCAGTGCTCCTGTGTGGGTCTCTGTCTCTATCTCTATCCATCACCAGATGAAGATTCTATGATGACATGCAAGATATTCGTCAGTATTGCTCTAGGATAGGGTCATTTCAGGTTCCCAATCCTCAGCTGCCCAAGGAACTAACTGGGAACCTCATCTTGGGCACTAGGGAGCCCCTCTAGGGTCAAGTCTCTTGCCCACCCTAAAGTGGCTCCCTTTACTAAGAATTGTGTTTCCGTGCTCCCCTATCCACCTTTCCTTTATCCCAATTCTCATGTTTCCCAGGTCCCCCCTCCTTCCCTTCTATTAGTGGTTTTAATTCAGTTTCTTTCTCTTTCATTTTTTACTTTAACTGATTATTTGTGGATTTTCACATCATGCATTTTGTTACCACTTACCTCCAAGTCCCCTCACATCTGCCTTCTGCCCTTGCACCCTCCCCCTAAAACAAAACCAAATTTAAAAGAAAAACCAAAACAAAACAAAGAAGCAAAACAAAAAACAAAAGAACAATTTTGTGGAAGATGCAATGTAGCCTGTTAAAACTCACAGTTGACCCTTTAGTCCAATCATCTTTAACTGCAAATGGTCATTGCCAGGAGTAATTGGTCTGACTCCAGGCTTCTGCTTTCTGCTACACAACAGATAATGGTATTTCACTTCCGCTCCTCTGGGATATTCTGTTATCCCATGTCATGGAGAGCCTGCTGTTTTGGATCTGTAGGTAACTCTCCTTCACATGTTCCAGCAGTTCATAGGTTCAGGGGATGCCAGGATGGACCAACTCATAGCCCTGGTTCTGGCCCTGGCTGGTAATTAGGTTGGTCAGCTCACTAGCTTTCTCTCCTAGTCAGTTACTACCAGGATGAGCTCTCCAGCACTGCCTTGATTAGCTCACCCAATACAGCCTACATCAAGGAGCTGGGCCAGTTCTCTTGTTCTCGGGCCCTCATATCCAGGTCCCCCCGACTCACATTGCCAGGAACAGATCGACTGTTTAGCCCAGGCAGGGTTCAGGACCCTCTCTCCTGATTACTGCAGGGAGAATATGAGAGGGACAGGGGCAGGGCGGGACGGGACGAGCAGAGTCTGCTGTCCTGCTCTCAAATCCTCAGGCCTGGCTCACCTGTGGACCTGACAACTAGTTCAGCTCTACTGAACTGCATCTAGTGTAGGGCAGGGCTAGTTCTCACCCTTTTGACCTCTGGGCCAGCTCTCTTGCTTGCCACAGGTAGCAAGTGATAGAGGGGGAGGGTGTCTTTCCCTTGCCCATGCCACCAAATGGCAGATTAAGGGGACAGTTAAACTCTGTTGTTCTCACACCCTCAGGGCTGGCTCCCTGGCATCACAGACAACAGGGTCAGTTCTATTGTGCTGCTCAGGCAGGAAGCAAAGTTTGCTTTCTCATGCACTGCAGCCAGTGAAGGTCAGGGCCCAGATCTCCTACTCTTGTGACCCCAGGGTCAGCTCCTTCACCCACTGAAGGTGGTAATAGATGGGGGACATTTTTCCTTTACCAATGCCACCACATGGCAGACAAGAGGGACAGGGTCAGCTCTCCTGCTCTCATGCCCTCAGGGTCCACTCACCTGTGTCCTAGACCACAGGATCAGCTCTAATGTGCCTGCCTGGTAACATGCATGCCTATGGAGAGGGGGCAAACTCTCTCCTGAGGGGTTGGGCCAGCTCCCTGTTGCAATATCCAGTGAGGAACAGGACCAGCCATTCCAGGCCAGTGATTGGCTCAACACAGCATGGTTCCAATGATCCCTGTGCTAACACTGGTCATGGACATCCACACAGACGTGGACCCAGAAATGGTCCTCAGCAGCAGCTCAGGTCCAGATGCCACCATGGCCCCAGTAGCAGCTCTGGCAGCAGCATGTCCCCCAGGGAATCAGCATAGTCCCAGGTGGCTAGCCAGAACCCTGGCATCCTCAGAGCCCTTGGTGGCAACCGGAGTCACGGACAGGACCACAGACCAAGACATGACTCTAGGTAGCAGTCATGTCCTGGACATCCCCATGGCTTGAGGTGGCAATACCAACAACACAGATCAGCATGGCCTTGGGTGCCCCATGGTCTGTGAATACAGACATGGTCAGAGGTAGATGAACAGACCGTGGTCCTCCAAATTGGCCCTGGGTGTTGACAACAACTCAGATCAGTACTGCTGTAGGGCAACATTGATTCTAGTTTTTGGTTATATGTATATATATATGTTATTTCTTAAACAAAAAGAGTCTATCTAAAAATTAATGATTTCAGAAAGCAAATTTTAAATATCTGGGAAAACAAAGCTGCAATAAAAGAAGATTCATGGTTTTTTACTAGACATAAGGAAAACTAGGAGAACAGATACTTAGCTTCATGATATATTTTTTAAAGAGTAAGAGAAATACCATTAAGAATATTAGACAGATGCTACGTGTGGTGGTGAAAGCCTTTAATCCCAGCACTTGAGAGAGACAGAGGCAAGCAGATATCTGTGTATTGGAGGGCAGCCTGGTCTATATAGTGAGTTCCAGAACAGCCAGGGCTGTTATGAAGAGAAATTCTGTCTTACAAAACAAAAGCAAAAAGAAAGAAAGAAAAAAGTATTAGCTAAGTTCTTTCAAATATCAAATTATGAATTGTTTCTAAAATTTCGAAACCACAAACATAGATTCAGAGCTTCTACATTGGTATTCAAAAGCCCATATATATCTTATTATGATACTAAATATCTCATAAACAAAAATAATGACTAATAATAAGAATGTACATGTCTAAGCGCTATGATAAATTAAACCAACAAGAGGCCACTAAATCTTCATGCTGAAATTAGATTTGTCTTATGAAAATAGTCAACTGTCTAAAGTCTTATCTCCAAGGTGGAGTAGAGACATCAAGAGATACCAAACCAAAAGTAAAAGTTCTCTGCAGCAAAAAAAATAATAGTCATAATAATCTATCCCATGCATGTAAGGAGGGGTCATAAAATATTAAAGTAATAAAATATAAAATATTTCTATATTATGAAAAATATTGGTGAAATTAAAAGAACTCATTCACAATTTAGAAGGTTGAAATTTCATTTAAGGTGGAAGAGAAGAGAAGTTAAAAATATGGCAAATAGTCTATTTAAACCTAAAAAGAAGTCTATTAACATCAGAAAAAAAAGTAGAGTGCTCAAACATAGTACTCTTAAAAATGCCATCCTTTGTAGTCCAAATGCAAAAATATGCCAAATATTATAAAAAGTCTTACAGAATGCATGTCCAAAACCAATACTATTATCCAATTGATATTAAGAAAGATCACCTGTGACAACAATATAACTTATTCTTGCAAACCTCATATTAAAAGTGACAGAAATAATGATACTAATAAAATATAACCACTGCTCCAGCCTATCACTCTTTAAGTACCTGGTTAGAAAGCAAAGCTCTCATTATCCAGAGATGTTCAAAATCAGAAATTTCTGTGAACTAACTTAGCAGGAAAGTCAATGAATAAACAAAAAAGATATTTAAGTATATTTTTAGATACCTAAATTTTGGAAGGAAATTTTACTTGGGTATGTATGTTCTTCTATAACCTATGGTATAATCAAACATAAAAATTAACTAGAGGGCATATAGTTGTGAGAGATATTAATCTGAAGTTAACCTGATAGCAGTATAGATGGTAGTGTTTAAGAAATATTGAATAACTTGTCCTTTCTCCTTGTATAGTTATGACAGGCAGACTTATGGTCTTTTGTCCATTAGATTCTAAATGTGCAATGCTTCTACCCAGATAATACACATTTCCTTTTTTTTTTCCTGAGGAGAATGAGCTATTATAGCTGTGCATTTTTATGCTATAGGATAAACAATAGTAAACTCTCTTGGCAATGGTTTGTTTCAAGCTGTAAAATGTTTACATTCTTAGTTCTTTGCTGTTCATTATTACTGTTACAGAGCCAGGGAGCCATACTGAGCCAGAAGAATTTTTGGAGGACATTTAAAATACACATGTTCTATTCTGAGACATGGAACCCTTATTGTCGTTAGAGTAAACTCTCTAAGGATAAACAACAAATAACCCTTTGTCAATGTAACTTATATCACAATCAGACAGATCTGTGGAAGGGGAGAGTATACCAAAGTAGAACTTAAAAGCAGTATCTGAAATGAGAGAGTTAAGTTGCATTTTGAAAAAAATAGTTTTGATAATTATATTAAAAAGTAAAAATCCAACTTCACATAACACAAGATATTAAAATTTAGCTTTATATAATGTTCCAGTGTAAGCAATTTCAAAAAACTCAAAGAGTAATATTAATGCTATTTCTTTTATTATTATTATTATTATTATTATTATTATTATTATTATTTTATTACTTTAAAAAATACCAATCCAAATTCCCACTTCCTCCTTTCCTCTTACTTCCCTCCCACTCCCTCCACACAACCTTTCGCTAATCCCCCTCCAATTTTAAGAGAGGGCAAGGCACCCTGCTCTGTGGGAAGTCCAAGGCCCTCCCCACTACATCCAGGTTGATCAAGTTATATATCCAAAGAGAATAGGATCCCAAAAGGCCAGTACATGCAGTAGAGACAAATCCCAGTGCCATTGTCATTGGTCCCTCAGTCTGCCCCAACTGTCAGTTACATTCAGAGGGAGTAGTTTGATTCCATGCTTGTTGATTCCCAGTCCAGTTGGAGTTGGTGAGCTTTCATTATCTCAGGCACACTGTCTCAGTGAGTGAACCCCTCATGGCCTTGACTTCCTTGCTCATACTCTCCTTCCTTTCACTCTTCAACTGGACCTTAGTAGCTCAGTCCAGTGCTCCGATGTGGGTCTCTGTCTCTGTTTCCGTCTGTTTTAGATGAAGGTTCTATGGTGATATTTAAGATAATAATCAGTCTGACTACAGGGTAAGGCCTGTTCAGGCTCCTTCTCTATTGCTTAAGGTGTTAGCTGGGGTCATCCTTGTGGATTCCTGAGAATTTTTCTAGAGCCAGGTTTCTTGCTAACCCCAAAATGGCTCCCTCAATCAAGACATCTCTTTCCTTGCTCTTATATCTGTCCTTTCTATTAATGCTATTTCTACAATGCACGTGATGGCAAAGGCCTTTGCCATGTCCAACAGAGAAAAATTATTAAGGTATCCCTCATGTGTATTTCCCCCATTGACTAATTTTTTTTTATTTTCAATGCAATTTTTTTTGAAGTTTAGTGGAAAAGTAAAGCCATTTCAGTAAAATGCAATAATAAGTTTGTAAAGAAATGCCTTAACTGTACTCTAAGTCTCATGGAGAACACCTATAGAAAGAATAAAATTAAATCATGCTTTTTCTACAAAGTGTGAACAGTAGCTCCTAAACCTTTATGTGCAGAAATGGGGATTTTAATGGGTTTCCATGTATCTTAATTTCTCCTATCAACTTTCTTCTCCAAAATTCTATAAATTCTATTTTTAATTTTATGCGGACATATTTTTCTTTGTTCTCTATATATAATTAGGTTTCTAATATTTTGTCAAAGATTATTTCTAAAATGTGAAAACATAAAGACCATGTATATTATTATAAAATTATAAGTATATTTTACTGTAGAACCAACTATGATGTTGGATTTACATTTAATTTCATATTTGTTCACCCACAAGGTACCTCTGCTACATTAAAGGAGAGTGTTCTGGTTTAATATTCAAATGCATTCTCTTTTCTTATGTTCCACTGATGTCTTAACTTCAAATAACAATATAAAAATTAATAAATTTCTTGAGTTTTCAGTCATTTCTTAAATCTCTTCCTAATGTAAAGATCTGTTTATACCCCCCCCATGTGAACACATAGCCCCTCCAAATGTAGTAGAAGGCAGTTCAATCTGACTGGTAGAAAAAATGAGAAACTTCTCTGCGAAGGATCAAACTTCATTAATGTTTTTCTTTATTCATTTACTTTATATTTTATATAAACTTATATACCCTGTGCTTTACTTATATTCCCTTCATGAGAATCTTTTGATAGATTTGAGATTTTTGTTTTGCTTCGTTTGTTTTCTGGAGGTCTTTGGTACAGAAAAAAAGTAAGGGGAACAAGCAACTTGGAACACTAAATTCCAGTTGAAAGAAATATTGGAATGACAGAATGCAAAAGGAAAGCGAGAGTAAATTTAGATATCAAGTATATTGCTGCTACCGACACAGGTGAAAGGCCAATATAGTATAAATAGCTACTCAAAAATATTTCATTTATTTTAGCAAAATGCTTACATGTACATGGGAGAAACTAATAAAAGATCAATTTCACCATAGAAAAAGGCAAAGCTGAGATTTTATAGGATAAAGCAGATAGAGAGTGTTTGAAAAGGAAAGATATTTTAAATTTTTTCTTAAAGATATTGCTTAATCAAATGGCAGCAAGATGGGTGGTATTGATGTCTAGTAACTGAAGAGAACCACAATTGGGGCAAAAAAAAAACCCACAAACACTCACAATTATAAATGTACACAAAAGAAACTTTACAATTTGGCAGGGATAACTGTGGGTTCTTTCACTTAAAGAAAACATATGTGTGGCCAAGAAAATAAAAATTGAGATGGTCTTCTGGAATTCTAGTAAGGGCTTAGGAAAGCAGAAGCTAATTCTGAATCCTATGTTATCCATAGACAGATAAAATGCAGTAATTCGCTATTTAATTTTTATTTGCAGGGAAAAGGAGAGTAAAAGGAAGCTGGACATGCCATTGTCTAAGCAGAAGTGATAAATCCTATCCATCAAAAAAAAGTGAACAGAGAATATCTTAAGGGGAAAAGAGGGCTTTGTGACTAATGTTCTTAATTTCCTATCGACCTAGGCATGTGTAGCAAATAAGATATGAATCTTCAGTAGGCCGTGTCTTGGTTTTCAATTGATAGCTAAAGAACTCAGACACACTGAGAGTAGCTATTCAAATCATAATGCTTAGCTATTTTTGTAAATGAAAATGAGTTTTACCTTTCTACCATATGAAATTTGAATGACAATGATGATTGAGGTTGAAAACGAAGCAGAGAAATGTGTTTGAATTTTTTTTTCAATAAAATACTCAAGTTAATATCTTAAGCCAGGCATGAGTGGCTTGACTTACCTTTGATGACCCTCGCTTCATATACATCTTGTGTTAGAATTCTCAGCATGTTCATAGTGGATTCTAAATGTCAAAGACCTTACAGCTACTATTATACACATTTTACAGCCAAACAAAGTAATCAAAGATAGAAATGTTTAGAAGGAAATGAACTGATAGTCCTGCCATCATCCTGGAAGTTTTTCCATTTTTCAAACTCAGAGAACAGGAATTGAACTGAACCTATTCTGTGATCATCTAGGTCTCAGAACTTGAACTCCATTTCTGAACTTGTAGAAGCCCTCAGCAAGTGCATCTTTCCACAGATCAATACCACTCTTGGTCTAGTAATGAGAATGTAACAAAGAAAGATGAGAGACTAGATTTGTTCTCTTCCTATTGACACTGAGTAGGCTATGCACTGTCTTGGCGAAGCTGCTGTCTCTCTCTCTCTCTCTTTTTTTTTATCAGAAATAAAGCTTTGGTTCTCGTGGAAAGCATGTCTTTTCACAGTTGTCTATGTTATACACACTTTTGGCTTGTATGGAGTCTCTGGTGATTCCAATAGAGTTATGTGCTGAAATAGGAATGGATTACAAATATTGATATCTATATCTTCCATATATATATGGAATCGTATCGTATGTATTGCTCCTTTACATGTCCCATTGCCTCATATGACTTTACATATGAAGCTCAAATTCAGCAATGAAACTACTTAAATTTTGCACAACTTGGATACTGTAGTATTGAAATGAGGATGTGATTTTTTTGAACTCAGAAAGTTGTGTGGTGGGACATGACTCATGCTGATAAAGCTGGTCTGTTGGACATGTCTAATTCTATATGTGAAATCTGATCAGTAAAAACAAAAGAAGAAAGAAAAGCTTTTCAGGTCTTAGGCCTAAATGCTTTAGAATCAATAGGAGTAAGAATACGTGCAGGGCGGTCCTCTCCCCTAGTTAATGTTTTAGCTTTGTCAATATATACAGCCGGAATGCAGGCAAAGAGTTTATATTCATCTATCTTCATTTAAAAATCACAGTATATGAAGGTTTTCTATTGGTTAGAAATTTTGTTCTTCAGAATAGCAAGTTATACCTACCTCTTCTACACGTGCCCCCCCCCCCCCAACACACACGTGTGCTTGTGAGAGAGATGTTTGACTTCCTCAGTGGATATTGAAATTATTTTTATCAAGTTATTTGGTGAATATATCATCAAAACAAGTGAAGAAAAATATTTATATCGGGTCAGAGTATTCCCCAACTCAGAAGCACGATGGCTAATAGATTATTATATTAAATTACCATATGCTTATTATAGACATTATGATAGATATAAAAACCACCAATAACCACACCCCTTTCTCTGCTCTGTAATAACCATTTCATTTTTATTGCAATGTTTTAAGTGTTAACACTTAATATTTTTATAGGAGTAATATGATATTCTCTTATTTTGGTAAGATTCAATTTTGCAAAATCATCTATTACTATAAGAAGAAAATAATTACTTAAGCAAAAAAGTACCCTAGAAAGTATTTATTTCCTGGCCTATGATCTGCTTTGGAGCTACATTGTGATCATGAATGAAAATCAAAATAAATAAATAAATGAATAAATAAATAAATAGTCTACCAATTTTTGAAAGCTTTGAGTATTGCTTAAAAGAAAACCCTCCTTGCTGTTTTTTAATTGTCGTGTAATTGACTAATTCTACAGTAACTAGGATTGGGAGTAACTAAAAACCCGCTATGTTCCTAATGATGTTCAATGAGGCACAGGAAATGAATAGATGGATATGGTCCAGTTGCTAGAAAATAGTTGTTTGTTACTGACTTGTCTGAGAGGAAATGAACACTTTCATTTTTCAGTGACAGAGTATAAAGTGTTCCTCACTAGGGCTGTTCTAAAAGCTCCATGCCCCTTTGAATTCTGATAAGGAGGCAGTAAAGGAAAGCATTCAAATAATCTCAACTAACACAGGTTATTTTACAAGCTGGGTGTTTTTTTATTCCTTTATATGTAAATTTTCCCCAGACTTCAAACCAAAGAATTTCTGCAATCTGTATCACATATAACATTATCAGCAAGGTGGCATTTAGCTTCCTTTAAATGTTAATTACTAGGGGGACTAGAAAATTTGTGGACTTTGTAGGGATAGATCTCAGGGAGAGCAAATCAGTAGTTCTCAAACTTGGCTGTGCTTTGGAACTTTGACAAATAGTCCCCCCTCCCCCGGGTCCTGTTTTCAGGAGTTCTGACTTAAGTGGCCTGTGGTCCCAGTATCTCAATTTAAAAGTCTGCTTAATGACTCTATTATGCATTCGTGGTTATGGTCACAGAAAAGGAAAGGAATTATGGAGATGCAGTAAAGCAAACAGTTCCATTTCTTTCCCTGTTTTTCATTTTAAATAACTATTATAATACCCCTATTCAAATTATAAAGACTTGAACTATAACTGTTTGCTACCAATGTCAATATGAAATCTACTGCTTCAGTGTTGGCCCTTGCCCCCCCCCATAGTACAAAGATAAAGAGAGACTTCATGTTCAAGTATGTATTTATGATAATATAGAAAGTTGGCTGACTTCTTCCACCTACTAACAATCTGTCAATACATCCATCTGTCTATCCATCCATCTACCAACCATCTACTAGCTTGCTCAAGGTATCAGGACTCATGGAGAAATTTACTAACTCCTTGGTAGTATTATTAATAGATATCAATAGATTTATTTTACTAAAGAGGCAACAAGCAACATACTAGCTAACACGAAAGGCAAGTGTTTACTCTTAAACTATCTCCTTCTGTATTATCAGATCTCCTCTCCATTCTTTTCCACCTTGCTTTGTGTCTTAGCTTAGGAATTCCAATTGAGAGAGAAGGGAACAGGTGCTGAGAGGAAAAGAAATGATAGTATTTATTTCCTTCCTTTTTGTAAGACCCCACTGATTGCCACTGTCCCTTTGCAAAGACCACATTTTTTTTCTTGCTCTCTCTGGTCTTTCTTTTGGTTTTCTAGTTTTGGTAAATGAACCTCCTTTCCCCTGATCCTTAGGGCTAAGTGAGCTCTGTATTTCTCATAATCTTCTCTGGATTTTCATAATGCTGACCACATCTCTGTTAATGATTTATTTAATAAACTGTACTTATATATTCCAGATAGGAAAATATATCCTTTCTTGGCAAGGAGAGTTGAAGTTAAATTGGTAGATCATGATTCTAAGCAAACTTAGCCAGGCAGAAAGACAGTATCACACTCAGATTTTGGAGTTTCTCTTTTTAAAGATAGGAAAGTAGAAGGGGGTGCTCTTTGAGATATCTGAAGCATAATAAAGGGATCATAAGGGTAACGGGAGGATGATTATAGAGGGTAATGGGAGGATGAATATGTATTAAAGTGTACTATCTACATGTTGTGATGATTAATATTGATTATCACCTCCACAGGGTCTAGAATTCCTAGGAGACAAGCCTCTGGGTATACCTGAGAGGCACCGTCAGTATTTGGTTGGCTTATGGGTATGCCTGTAAAAGATTATCTAGATTAGGTTCATCGAGAAAGGAAGACCCACCTTATCTTTGGGCAGTACTATTCTGTGTGCTGACATCCTGCGCTGAATAACAGAAAGTATGCTGAGTATCACCATTCATAGCTGTTTCCTGACTATGGATGCAACGTGATCAGTCATCATGAGTTTTTGCCACCAAGATATTCCTGGTATAACAGATTGTGACATCAGATTAGGAGCCCAAATAATATTTTTCTCTTTTTTCTTCCTTTTGCTACGTCATTTTATCTATATCCCAGAAACCAGAAAGGTAATTAATACATGTGTGACAATATCTCTTTATGAAATTCACTATTCTATACAATGAGTACATGATAACAAAATAGCTAATAATAGAAAACTGTGCTATGCTCATTGGTGATATGCGATTAAAGAATTCATATAAATGTGTGAAATCACCTGTAGTCCCTAGAGAGATCTTTTTCACAATCTTAAATAGACTGTATATGCTAAAAATTCGTAAATTTTTCAAGGACGTAATAAAGTGATTTAATCTTGCTACTTCCTCTTGATTACTATTACTACCTGCCTCCACACCCCACTGATTATTTATGTCTAATGATTCCTAAACTAGCAGTTCACTTATGATGGACAGGACGTATAAAGAAGTAGAGGAGATAGTGATCCATTCATTTTTATTTTAAATGAGGAATTTCAAAGGTGAAAAGTTAAAAGACCTAGCACAATTAACTCTGGTGATCTAGGAAGCAATGATATTGATTTTCCTTCGGTATGCTACATAGTTCTTTACTGTTTTAATGAGTATCTATAAATTTAAAGTTCATCAAAAACACATTATAAAACTAAATTAGGAAATTGATTTATTTGGAATCCTTCGTGCCAGGGTAAGGGGACCAAGTTTTTCAAGCTACAATGAATTTTCATTATCTGAGAGATAGGTACCTAATGTTGTTCACCCAAAAAAAGTGTCCCTCAACACCACTGCCACACTGCTCTAAGTACATACCCATGAATGCACACAGAACTCATATGCATGAACATGCTCTTGCATGGGAATCAGGCTCTGACTTCATCTTCATTTCTTGTTGGTCTGAGCAGTACCAATTTAACATTGGTTTGCCCTGGAAGCAAAGCATAGCTAATTGAGACTCAGAGACATTGTTTTCAGGAGGGGAGAAGTTCAAAATTCTGAGCTTCCTAGCCTTGCCACCCTGAGAGCTTTTGCAGAAGGTTAAGCTTTGTGTTCCTCTAAGGAACCTGGGCTCCTTATTGCTCTAGGCAGCTATGACCAGTCCCAGTGTGGACAGACTAATGCTTGTGTTTACAAAGATGATCTCACTCTTGAATCATCTCTTTGAGGTAAGCATGCGAAGTGGTGTGGTCTTTATGCAGATCTTGTCTAGGCTACAATAGTGGGTGGAACTCCCCGATCATGCCTAAAGACATTATTTAACAGCACACATTCTGATCCTCTGGCTCTTAAAATCTTTCCTTTCTTTCTTGAATGACCTCCCTGAGCCTTAAGATATATAGGGGTTGTGTTGTAGTTAGGCTAAATGGAGTTGGACACAATAGGGTCACTTATCCTTTACATTTTGACCAGGTTTGAGTCTCTGTGGTAACTTCTCCATCTGCTACAAAAAGAAGTTTCCTTGATGAGGTCTCTGAACTATAGTTAAATGTTGTATTGACTTAGATTTTGAAAATGGCAGTACTAGATTGTTCTCTAGGATCCATGTTCTGTCAAACCATTGGTAGTTGGCTATATTTACAGTACCATGCATGAATTCTTCCCTATTGAATGTAGCTTAATATATATATATATATGTATATGCCACATTTACACAATTAGGAATGCATTATTAGGCTAGCAACTGTTGTGATTCACAAGCTTTACACTACTTTTCTCCCTTAGTACCTTGCCCAGTTTCTTCTGATACTATGAGAGTTTGCCCTCAAGAGGCGGCTTCTAAGCAGTACCTGCTAGAGTCCTCCAAGTTCTGTGTCTCTATCTACATGTCTTCAGCAACAGTGTCTTATCTTTAAGTTATGTGAGACCAACAAGAACAAAAGCAATAGTTTATATTGCTTAGAGGGTTTCTAATCTACAACTCAAAAGGTTTACCTTGCTTAGCGTTGGAGTTATTGTTAGTCTCTGGTTCCTGGAGGGGGATCATTATGAACTTGTATCACATAACTCAAACTACACACACACACACACACACACACACACACACACACACACACACACCTATGTTTTAAGAAAAACCATGAGATATTATTTCCCTATGCCTTTAACAAAAATCTTTAGTGTTACTTAGCTCTCTTTGCTCCTTTCCTCTCTGTATTACACTCCTTCCAAACTCAATCAAGCTCATTTAAGTATACTAATTTTGGTACCAAACCATCCATAACTAATAACATAGATCACCATGAGTGAGCTAGCTGCATTTGAGTCTAAAAATATGTTGTTTAACAAACATATGATCTGGCCCATTTGTTGTAGCTTGTAGATTTCACATCAATGGCATCACTGAAAAAGAAAGTATAAAAGAACCAAAGGAAAATATCATTTGAAGTAAAAATAAACAGGCTATACAAAATAAATATCAACAAAGCCACAGAAATGATAGGGTGGTGGTTTGAATAGGTATGGCCCCAATAGACTCATATTTTTGAATGCTTGATCCATACATAGGAATTGTTTTAGCTAGGGTTTCTATTGCTGTGAAGAGACACCACGACCATGGAAATTCTTGTACAATAAAATATTTAATTGAGGCTGGCTCACAGTTTCAAAATTTTAGTCTTTATCGTCATGACGAAACATGGTGGCATGCAGGCAGACATGTGCTGGAGAAGAAGCTGAGGGTTCTACTTCTTGATCTGCAGGCAACAAGAAGCAATCTGCCTCCACAGTGACATAATTCCTTCAAGAATGCCACAACACACAAAAAAAAATCCAACAAAGCAACACCTTCACATAGTGCCGCTCCCTATGGGTCAAGCATTCATACACATAAATCTATGGGTGCCAAACCAATTGAAACCGCCACAGAGGATGGCTATAATAGAAGATGTGACAAATAGGAAGTCATTACAATCCCCAGATTCTGTGGGAAAAGGAGCACTCAATTGAGGCGATATGCAGCAAAGTGAAAGAGACAAATAAATGACTAAGATAAATTTCTTGCTAATATTGAGTTCTCGGTAAATATTTTTATTGTGATAGTAGTATAATTATTTCAGGTATGTAATTTATATGTTGCATTCATTATTTTAACCATAAAAGATTACATCAGGAAAAGGAATAGAATGATTGAAGTTTAGTTGTTAAAAAAAGAAAAAAGAAAAACCAGAAACAAGCACAGGACTTGAGTCATAGTAGAGCATGGTTTCTCTAACCTTATTAAATGCATCTTGGAAGCTCAGTGTTGAGTACTGCTTTTCTGAAACTTGTTAATCTATTTAAATTGTATTTATAATGTGTTATAAAGGATGCATTGGTTTTACTAAATCTGTGAGCTTATCAGTGTCCTAATAGCTTCCACTATTCCTTAATTCGCTAGTAAGATTTATGATGCCTGTCCTACTTTGTTTTTCTATAGTGAGATAAAATAGACAAACACCAACTTGAAGAGGAAATGGTTGGTTTTATATTACAACTTCAGGGGTGCCTAATCCATCACTGAGAGATGTCAGGACAGGAACTCAAGCAGGAGCAGAAGCAGGAATCATAGAGAAATACTTTGTGCTCAGTTGATTCTCATGGCTTGCTCAGCCCGCTTTCTTATAAAACCCAAGACCAACTTCCTAAAATGACACCACCCACAGTGGTTTGGATCTTCTCACTGCAATCATAAATCAAGAGAATGACCTCACAGACTTGCTTGTAATCCACTCTGATGGAGATATTTTCTCAGTTGCGGTTCCCTCTTCCCAAATATCATAACTTGTGTCAATTTGACAAACTACCAACCAGGTAATGGCGCTGAATGCTACACAGAGTGTAAGATGAAGCTTACACTGCATCTGCATTTTAAAGTGGATGTAATTATTCATCTGTCTTTCAATAGTGACAGAATCAGTCTCAAGTACATTCCACCCAGAGAAATAAGGCAAAATGAATCAAAGTAAGGCAGGTGTCTTAGGCTTCTATTATCGTGAAGATACACCGTGACCACGGCAGCTTTTATAACTGAAAACATTTAATTGGGGATAGCTTACAGTTCAGAGGTTTAGTCCATTATTGTCATGGTGGGAAATGATGGCATGCAGGCCAACATGGTGCTGGAGAAGGAGCTAAGAGTGCTACATATTGATCTGCAGTCCTCAGAATTAACTATGTCACTGGGCATAATTTAAGCATGTATGAGACCTCAAAGCCCACCCCCACATTTCTTCCAACAGGCCATACTTCCTAATAGTGTCACTCCCTATAAGGGTCATTTTCTTACAAACCACCACAGGACAAAGAAAGCATGCTGAGTAAGAGTACACCTAAAGCTATTTATATCAGCACCCAAATCCTGACTCACCCCTCTTTGTTCTGGTGATATGCCCCACTGCTGTTCTCCTCCCTAACTTGATGTGCATCTATCTCCTTGACACCAGAGAGGTATTTACCCTGTAGTGGGTTTTCTGGCAACATGCCTCATTTAAGCTGCTTCAATTATCAGGATAAGATCCTCATCACTGCCTCTCAAATGGTTCCCCATTCTGAAGCACTTCTTTAATCTCTTTTCTTCAGTTCCTCCTTTGTGTAATTAAGTCTCTCTCTCCCTCTGCCTCACCAATCTCTCTCTGCCTTTCCAGTCTCTCTTTCTCTGTCTCTGTCTCTCTCCCCCTCTCTCATGCATACACACACACACACACACACACACACAAACACACACACACACACAGACCACCCCTCCTGAAAAGATCCATTTGTGGCAGACCTCTTCTGCTGCCTGCTGAAGTTAGCACCATTCAGTTATTTTTAGTGTTATCTCTTTCCTTTAATTAGCACAGCCCTAAATTGCATATTTTGTTCTTAAGTTTTACACAGATTAAGATCTCCCAGTTCCTTAGTCATTGATTTTGGATGTTGCCCCGAGTTTCCTGCAGTTCATTTAAATTCAGTTCACTACAATATGCCAAAAATAAATAAAGCACAGTTTTCTAACATCTAATCACCCAGCTCCACCTGTGAACCTTTTGAGGATTCTAAACCTCTGAGAAAAGGGGGTGGGAGGTAAAGGCAAAGTTAGCATACATTTTCTTGGTAACCCTATTCCATACTACTGCTTCCCTGTCATTATGATCCCCATAATTCTTTCAAGAGAATGTTTGCTATGCATCCATGAACCCCTTTATTTTTGCATCTATACATTTAAGTAAATATTTTTATAAGGATGTGGAAGTGTCTATAACCAGTCATTTTTTCTTTCTTTAAAACACATTTTCATTTCAACACAATTATCTCCAATTAAATGGAAGAGATGGGCATGTTGCCCTTCATGGAAACTTTACTCGTCTGTTTGGATAAAATTCATTTTTAAGTACTGGAAATGGGTTAGAGTGCTGAGAGGTTGCATCCGGAAGGATCACAGTTGCTTGTTCCACTCTCCCACTCTCTCTCCCTTCCTTTGATGTCAACTTGGTTCTCTTGATAAATTAAAGGGTTGGGAATCCCCTATTTCAACTGTCAGGAAATCACTTTGCTTGGCGTTTTGCATTTTAAAAGATACTTTCTTTCTCAGTTCACCAGTTGTTTTTCTCCTCAGTTCCAGAACTGGAAGATTCCAGCATCCAAATTCTACATAATGTAAAGTGGTTTTCAAAGTTTCTTTTCTTTAGATTCAACCATTTATTTTACTATTGCTCTCAATGTGTGCCCACAGCTCACTGTTTTGATTCCTGTAACATTATACAAATATTTTGTCTTTTCCTCCTTATTTCCTCCTGTAGTTAAAATACCTTGGGTTCCAATATAGAAACTAGTTGTATATCCCGTATTTTTTTAACCACACAGGATGGAAATGTTGATGAGTTAAGATTGTTTTCTGAAACTGGAATATTACGACCCTTTTAGCATCATTCCTTTTAAGAGATAAGTTCTCATTTTTTTTTCAAACACAAGCCTGTATATTTGTGTGTTTCAAATCAGTTGTCATCAGTAGTATCTGAGTATTAAATAGATCTAAATTGGAGATCATGCCTTAGAAAATATAATTCCTTATTCTAACTGAATTTCCTTTAAACATTCTGTTTGAGCTATCGCAATAAGATACTTGAAATATCAGATAAGCTAGAAAAAATAGGAAGTTCCTTTCTTTCTAAGAAACTGGGTGGTCTAGAAATTTGAAACCTTTTTTGTTTGTTTTGTTTTGTTTTGTTTGAGACAGGGTCCCAAAGTGTACCTCAAACCTGTCTGGCATGAAACTGTCTATGTAAACCAGAATTGCCTTCAACTCACAGAGATCTGGTTGCCTCTATCCACTGAGTGCAGGAATTAAAGCCATATACCACCAGACATTCATTTCTGCACTACTAATGACTGAGCCTAAATAGACTTTTGAATTGAACCCAATAGTTACAATCAAATTTGTAACAGCAACCACTGGAACCATTCACCTTATGAATTCTATTTGCATTGATATTGCAGGCATCTTAGTGTCAAATTTTAATATGAACCACATCTTTACGATGGAAGAGAAATTGATATGTGAGCAAATATATAACTTCTCAATTGGCCAATTGGTCCATATTATAGCAATTGGTTGCTACTTATTCACATTTGAGTACTTACACGTTTAATAATATGTAGTCTATTTTTCATTAAATTAGAGTGAAATATTTTAATATATTAGCATATAAGAATATGCCTATGTAAATATACAGACACATACATATATACTTAAATCACAGTTGTTTCAATCTATTGCTTGAGAAGTGAGAATATAATTATAATGATAATATTTTCCTACTCCTCTTGCTTGGGAATGGATTAAACATCTTAAAATAATACAATTTCTTTATCTATTTATACTAAATTTAAAGTATCTTTACAATATGCATATTGCAATGTGTGTATATGTTGCTTATATAATATATAATGAGTATTATACAATAAATAATAAAAAACATGCATTATCCCCACAGCAAGTAGAAAACAGTTCATTTGACTACATGTCTGACTATAATAAATTTAGGATGATATCCTTGTTAGGATTCCATTAGCATTTTTAAAGAGAATTATTTGTATTTTATGTGTATGAGTATATGCTTGAATTTAATAAAGTGTGCTCTTCTCACGCCAATTGTCCAAGGAGACAAAAAGAGGATAAGCAGACACCTTGGAACTAGACTTACTGAGGGTTTGAACTGCTATGTGAGTGCAGGGAAGTAAACCTTGCTTCTCTGCAAGACCAATAATTGCCAATAACCTTTGAGCCATCTCTTCAGTCCCTCCATTTGCTTTCTTCACACATCATATTTATATCATCATAGATAATTATTAAAGTTTAGTATTACATTGTCCTCAAAACTGATGGTTTAACCATTCACTTAAGAAACTTCTATTAGTCACCTATTGTATGCCTGTGTTTGAATTAGGTGTGGAGATAGGAAAATGATAAAACAGATAAAACATTTCATGAGCTCATAATCTAGTATAGTATGCAGTATAAAACATTGAATATCCTACTTGCAGTAGTAAGTAACCTTTACAAATTGGATTGTGCTTACTGATCTAAACTGGAAAGTCTGTCATTTAAGGAAAGGAACAGCTTTCCGTATAGTAGGAAGTAAGTGGGTAATGTTTCAATGATTAACAATAGGGTTGATGGTAGTGAAGAGTAGGGTTTACATTGCAGTTGAAAGGGATTAGTATGTGCTAAAGTTTAAAGGGATGCAGCTGAAAGATGACTTGATAAATACTAGGGCAGTTTTATATTTCTGAAATGTTCAATGCTTAAGGGAAAATTCCAAAATTCGGGCCAGAAAAGTAGCTTATGATTGAATTATGTGAGTATTTAAAAAATCAATCCCCAGGAATCTAATTTTTCTATTATCTTAGCTACATATGTACTCAAGGCTCTTTTTTACTCAGGGATTTAGCAGAAGTTCATGTTTTTGAAAGTTGTAACATCACAGAATCATCCATTTTTTTCAACAATTTTCAATCTTCTATTAATCACAAAGTTGCAAAGAGAAAGACCACTGACCCAAATCATCATGACCAAATTAATTCAAGCAAGCAATTAATTAAAGCAAACATTTTTATTCGGGTACATGGACTGTCTTACACTAGAAGCAGTGTTCAATAGATCAACACTGGACAAAGAAGACAGGGATATTTTGGTTTGTTTTTGTTTTTTTTTTTGTTGTTGTTGTTTAGGTGTAGGTAATTTCTAAATGAAGAATTTGGTGGTCAAAAAAATTGGTGTTACTGGAGGAAAAGAAGTTAGCCATAATGGCCTGCTGTAACAAAGACATGATTGTAAAGTGATCATAACAAGGTACACATAAAAAGAGAAAGAACAACCTTTTGAAACAAAGGTAGTGTTGTTATAATAACTTTTTGAAACCGAGAAATGGTCGCCATTTCCTGGAACAGGAGTACAGATCTATTTGTATTTAAGATTACAGGTGGGGCATAGTCTAATCCTTCAGAAACAGAGGTTTGATCATAAATGGGAATGACCATAGTTTGTTCTTGATATAATACAGCTTTTAAATCTAAGATGGGGGCAGACTGGTTCATCACTTCCAACTGCTTTCATGTCTATGATGTATTTTAATATCTGTAGTTACCATAATAAATCACTTGCACATGAAACAGTCTCATCAATTTGTAGAATGAGAGCCACAAGAACAGTGAGACAAATATGAGCGAGAACTCATGTACAGCCTGATTCTGCTATGTCATCCTTCATATTTTTCACCAAAGCAAACAAATAAATTATAGTTGAAAGAGAGGTTAGGCACATGCTTGTCCATTACACTGCACATCAGCTATGCACCCAAGCAATCAATATGGTTTGGACACAGCTGATATAATTTGGCGGAGTTATAATTGAATTTTTCCCTCTTAATATCATTACACCTACAGAACATCTCCCATTATGTGTCCCTCCCCATCATTCTCCAAATTACATGTTCCAAATGGAACTAATTATCTACTCCCATATAAAGCATCTCCTCATGACTGCTATCCCTTCTCTATTATAGGCACCAGTGCTTTCATGCTCCTAAATTTGCTTTCGCTGCAGTATGTTTCTTTTATTCATTCTCTTATTCCTTCCTAAATATAATCACTGAATGTTTATTTTTTGAAATTACTTGTATGTATAAGTCCATTTATATTACAGATATACATTGTAGAGTTCATTTGAATATAATAAAGACTCAGTGAGCAAATGAATGAAATATGAATAAGTGTATGAATAGACAACTGTTCTACCTCAAGTAACTTAAAGCTATAGTAATGAAAGATATCTCTTCTTATATGAGAGAATGTCTTTAAAAAGTCTCTTTAATTATATTATAACATTTCTTAATTTAAAAAAAATATTCTCAGCTGATTGCTTTGAATGATGTTTGGTGGAGATATACCTGGTAGTTGTAGATCTATGAGATCACCTAAAGATATTAATGGACAAATTGAAGGAACACATTGACTAAGGTACTTCTTGAAACAGGATTTTGGATTTTTGATATTTGTTGGATGTTATTGTCAATGAGAGTTTTATAGTTCAGACGTATACATATACATGCATAAAATATTACAGAGTCATGTTATTAAATTGACAAATCGCATATAAACAACAAGGGGGAAATAAAAACAGCAGTTTTCTTACTAGCAAGCAAATAAGTATAGCATAGGATAAAATTTTAATGAATAATATAAATAATCAAGGTCCTTTATCTCAAATCCTGTAAGTGGAAATAGAGATGGTGTGTTCTAAAGTAAGATATTAGATAATGTAAACATATTTTTAAAACAAAGAAGAAAATGGCATCTCAACTATTTAAAAAAGAATGACTACAGTTATTTCATAAACAGAAAAACCCTCTTCATTTCTAATATTTTTAGCTACAATTTATCACATGTAAAAATAGCTTGAAATTTCTTATCATGTCATAAAAGCATTTTTGTTTTGTTGACATAAGGTCCGAAAGTTTTATGTATCCACATTTGTCCTTCAAACTTTCCTTGGCCGTGCAAGCAGTATATTTTCTCTTTGGGAAAATGGGGAATAACTGAATTCCTAGGTTAATTTTATAGGTCATAGTACTGTATTTTAACACCCATGATCCCTTTTATGAGGAATCAGGGAAATAAATATGTGTGTGTACATATATATGTATAAATCTGTGTATATATATTGTTTCTAAACCAAATAATATCATTTCTGCACCTTGCTGCTGTGAATATCAGATTTATTGTCCTAATTAGGGAGATAAAGGCTCTAGAAGGATATAAGAACAAATTTTCAGGAAGATTAATGTGGAAATTAAGGATTGAAAGGATGTGTTGATTAGGTCCAAATTCAGCTTCTGGGGATTGGTAACCCAATTAAGAAATCAACATAATTACCTGAATACCCCAAATTATATTCATTTGACTGATAGTCATTTTTTTTCTACAATTTGTGTGTGGCAGGGTAAAGACTGAAGTTACCCTTCAGTTAACAAGGAATATTTTCGTCATTTCTTCCTAATGTAGTAAACAAATAATAATTAAACATCTATCATGTGCATAGTAAAAGAAACAAGTGTTCTTCTAAGCCAGAATACTTGTAGAGCAGACTAGAATGTTTACAGAGAAGGCATTTGACAAAGGATAAATGAGCTGAATATTTCTCTCACATAAGCAGATTGTCCAAATAGAAATAGAGACTCATGTAATTTCCTGATGGGTTCTGCAATATACATAACTTAATGATTTCATTTATAAATAATTAAAAATTAATCTTGTGGAAGTATTATGACATGGCAAACATTAAGCCAAGAATTTTCCATACGGTATCACATTTAGACTTTAGATGTGAATTTTGATGCACATTATTAAATAAAATAAGATAACAAAACATTCCTGCTAATAGGGGCACATCTTCTGATATAGTCATCCCATTTCCCCAAAATAAAATACTGAAAATGGTACAGACTATGTACCATATGCCACAATTATGACACTAATTCATTTCATTAAAGGAGTAAGTAAAGAACTCAAAAGGCCTGCTACTGGGAAATGTTTAGACTATGAAACTACAATTTGTGCATCTGTAATGATGCAAATATCATCAAGCTGTTGACTTAGAGTTACTTTTTATTTCAAATTCCCAAATTAATGTCATATTTGTCTGTTTTTAATATATGGGATAGATTTCTCCATCTCATCTTGATAAGCAAATTTTGCAAACATATTTTTGATGTTTAAAAATGATTGCACATATGATAATGAACTTTGGGGGGTTGGGTTTTGACTACTGATATGCTTTTTGCAGTATTTCATTTTGTGCAGTAATGTGTGTAGCCTATCACTTTCGTCACAGCCTATATACAGATTCCCCTGACAAATTATTCACATCCATTTCACAGGGTGTAGTATATATTTTGTATCACTGAAATTTTATTTTTTAGATTTTCATTGGCTGATGAAAAGTTTTAATAAAATAAAACTCCTCAGTCCAACCACTTTGGAGCTATCTATGCAAGCAGCTTGTAACAGGTTTTAATCCATTGGATGAACTCAGGAAAAACTAGCAAGCTGGCTAACATTGCATTATCCTAATTTTTATTTCATAAAGCAGAGATTTACTTTAAAATCAAAAATATATGAACATATTGAGTCCAGATGTCTGAAGGGATTGCTTCTGTTTTCCAATGCCAAAAGAGTCTTCTGTAGGTCCTACTTTGATAATTTCCGTATTTCTCTTTTGACAGTTCTCCTAACCCTTCATGCCAGCAAACCGCAGTACTGATATATACATAAAAGTACTCTGGTATTTGGGTATTTAAATATGTCTATAGATAATTTTAAAAGCATCATTTTGTAAAACAAAAACTCACTTTTTAATCTAATGAACTTCTAATCTGAATGTATTTTCCAATCAAATTTTAAGTTTAGTGTTAATACGAGATTATATAACCTCATTATATTTTAATAAAACAAATAAATCCAAGAAATCCTTACAACTACTGTAAAAAATTATTTTAAAATACATAACAAATACACAGGAAGAACAACTATACTTTCCTTTAATCATATGGTAAATTTTCAGTTTTTCTTCTTTAAAAATTAATTTGAATGAATTTATTCATGCAGTACCAAAGACAATTATTGTTAACATCAGCAGAAAACAGTATTTTGCTTTATCTTTGTCTCATTCTTGTAATGAAATTTGACCTTTACATCTTATAGCATTAGTCAAGTGTTAGTGAACAAAATATATTTCCTAGCAATTATTGGAAATTACAACTTAAAATGGTGAAATTGGTTATGAAATAATAACAATTATTGTCTGGACAGAAGCAACATAGACATAGAACTATTTATCTACGTGAAATTTCATACAAAGCGTGTTGAAAATACTTTAAAATTTTATTTGGTTTTCATGCAAATTATATACTAGTATTTCTGATTTATTTTTGTAATTCAACTATGAGAAATTCCTTCATAAAATGCAAAATAGGTTAGTGTGTTGTATGTGTGTATTTGTGTGTGGTTGTTGTATGGAAGCAGAACTCAGTGCCTCAAGCATATTTGTCTGGTGATCTATCGCTGAGCAGCACCCACAGATCCAGTATTATCATTGAGACTACAATGTGATGTATAGTTTCCAAAACAGAAAAAATCAGGAGCAAGCTTAAAAATGTCTTTTTGTTTTCCTTCCTTCCTTCCTTCCTTCCTTCCTTTGTTTCTTCCTCCTCTCTCTCTCCATTCCTCTACACCCCCATTTGCCTCACTTTTCTTTCCTTGTGTGTGTCTGGCAGCTAAACCCAGGGCATCAATAATACTGTGAAAGTGCTATAACCTTGAGCTATATCAACAACCCTAGGAATGTTTATTTTAATGTTCTTTTTCTTCAAGCTCAGAGTTTGTCTAAATATTTTCTTTAGAATATTTTAAATGAATACATTAAAAGCAATTTTTATTTTTTTCCTTTTTTTAAAATTTATTTATTTATTAAAGATTTCTGCCTCCTCCCTGCTACCGCCTCCATTTCCCTCCCCCTCCCCTGATCAACCCCATTGAGGAGTCTTTTAATTGTCCCCATCCTCTTTATCTGCTTTCTCAATATGCTGTTTGTATTTACCACCATGGACTAGCTTTTCTCCCAAACTGTAAATTTAGTGATATAGAAAACTGTCTGATGTTGTACACTCTACAGGTCCTCTTTGGACCATGCATTGAGTCTAGCTGCTAAAGAAAGAAGACTAAATATGGAGGGTATGGATGGATAAATGGTTGGTGTGTGTATTTATAATCCTTTTGTATAAAGGATTTTTCAGGAATAAGAGACAAATGAAGTGCTCTTGAAATTCTAATTATCTAACTCATTTTAACTCATCGTTGATCACATACAAGTTAAATGGGCAAATGAAAGTTGACATGCAAGAAGTTTCTTTAGTATATTAATTTATACCATTTCAATTCATAGATGGAACTGATTTTACAATCTTTTTGCTAATATTTGATTTAGTTTAGTTTACCTTGTGTTCTGGTGTGGTTTGAGGCAGAGTCTAACTCAAACCCCAGTTTCCCTGATGTGCCACACCAGGCACTTGCTCTGTTTTGAGCTAAAAGCCCATGCAATGCAGGCTGGTACTGAACTCGCTCTATAGCTGAGGACACCATTGAACCTCCAAGGACTGAGATCACAAGTTTGTGTCCCCCTATTTTTTTTTAATTTTAGCAGTTTTTTATGTGTACTTTAAAAAATATGCTATTCATGCCAGGCGGTGGTTGCGTATGAGTTTAATTCCAGTACTTGAGAGGCAGAGACAGGCAGATCTCTGTGAGTTCGAGGCCAACCTAGTCTTCAAAGTGAGTTCTACAAGTCTCCAAAGCTATAGAAAAATCCTGTCTCTAAAAACAACAAAAATGCATTAAAATATGCTATATATGTACATAAGAATCCATAGGGACAAATATAAACATAGTAGCATATTGTCAAATCCCATATATCATGAAGCTATGAGCAAGTTTTCTCTTAACAGCACAGTCTATTATTAAGTTCCTTATCTTTGCACAGCATGTTGATAGGGAAAAACTGTGTCTTACAGTTTTCGTTACAGAACAGAAAGGGAGGTCAGATCTCATCTCAGGAGATCTCATTAGAAGCTTTTAGTTTTGGATAAACAATGCTCATTCTATTGTAGGGTTGAATACTTTTCCTCCTACAGTTCCCAGTTTTGTTGAACTTTCACACAGATTCTTACTTGAATTAGGAAATCCAAATATTTCTCTTTTATTTTCTGTGTATTCTGTGCTCTGTCTATATTAGTGTATTTTAAAATTCTTTCTATATCACATATATTGTGAGGTTGTTTTTTTTTTCCATTTCCTATACCCTGTAATAAACTGGAGGATCCAGGAGAGCATTTTCATGTTTTTCTTGTCTACTGTTTTGATTCTATTGTCTCGTTAACATCATTGCATAAATAAACATTTCACAAATATTTGTGGACGGAATATGGTTTCCTTCTCAAAATAGCAGTTGCTAACTTGAAACCACACCAAATATTATTTTCAGTACACCGAATTGAACTAAGTTGGATTCTGACCAAGTGTGAGAAAAGAGAAGAATAGGGAAGGGGAAATGAGAAAAGGAACAAAGGAGATAGGAAGGGGTAAAAAGGGAAGTAGAGAGAAAATCAGTCCCATACTGGGCCTAAGGACATTAATTCTGCACTTACTATTTATCATGAGTAGGTTTCATATATAAACTGCAAAGTTAGATACTGCATGGCTTTTAGGACAATGCAGTCAGATAGTGCTTATTATTCAGTATTAAAAAAAATAAAAGCAAATCTAAGGAAATTATTAAAAATTATTTTGAAAATGCTTTTTCTGAAAATAATTATAAAGAAAATCCATGTTCTCATTATATGTAATAGCTGACCATTACACCATATATGTTAATTAAAATCAACAGAATGTATTTCAAAAGATCACACATACCAAGCCCACATGTATGATTTTGCATTCTATTGACCACTGTGAAGAAACTTTTAAACACCTACTACTTGAGTATAGGAAAGTAATTGATATCTAAGGGTAAACTGAATAAACAAAATGCTGAATTTATCTCTTAAAAATATTTGAAATTATAATTACATCCTTCCCTCTTTTCTTTCCTTTCTCCCAGTCCTTTCATGCTTACCCCTTGCCCTCTCTCAGATTCATGGCCTCCTCTTCATTAATTGTTATTACATATGAATACACACACACACACACACACACACACACACACACACATTCCAAAATATAACCTGCTTGATTCACATGATGTTCCTGTGTATATATACATGCTTTCAGAAATGATGGACTAGTCTTAGATAACTAATTTGGGCACTGTTCCCTAGTAAAGACCATTTTCTTTCTCTCGCATTCATCAGTTGCCTGTAGTGAATTCCCTACGGTTAAAGCCTCATGAGCTTTCTCCCTTCCATAATAACATCATCGTTGGTATCTTGCTTGTTCGGGTCTTGTCTAGGCAGCTCTGTTGATGAGACGTAATGGGTGTCGTTTGTTTGACATTTCCAGGAGACACAATATCACAGGAAACTTCCTGTTCCTCTGGTTCTTAACACTTGTCCCACCTTCTCTTCTTCTATTTTTTTTAAGGCTTGTTTTATTTTAATGACTGATCCACCTGAGACCACAGGCAGCCCACTCTGTACAGACTCGAGGGAAGCTCTATTTCTTGGTCTCTTCCTCCTTGGACAGAGTCTTGATGATCTCCTCCTTCCTGGCATGGGGGCGCTCCTCCTGGCGCTTTCTTGCTTCCTTGGTCTTAGACCTGCGAGACTCAGCCTGGTCAGCCAGGAGCTTCTTGCAGGCCTTGTCTGCCTTCAGCTTGTGGATGTGCTCCATGAGAATCCGCTTGTTTTTGAAGACATTCCCTTTGACCTCCAGGTAAAGGTTGTGATACATATGGCGATCAATCTTCTTGGATTCACGCTATCTCCTGAGGAAGCGGCGCAGGATCCGCATTCTTCTCATCCAGGTCACCTTCTCGGGCATTCTGGCATTGGCAGACCCTTCCGCTTTCCTATGCCCATATGCCTGCCCTTCCATCAAGCCAAAGTGCTTTTCCGGCATCGAGTCTGGGAATGGACAGTCACAGGCTTCCGGATGATCAGCCTATCTTTAATCAGCTTCCATATCTGCTGACCCACCTCTTCTGCAATGATCCCTGATCCTCAGGTGCAGGAAGCATGTTGTAAATTTATCAGTTCGGTTAGATACCACATGATCTCTTGTTCTCTGCATCCTAATGGGTTTAGAATGTTTGGTTCATTCCTCTATTTCATTTTATTTTAGTTGGTTACCAGTCCTGTTTGGAAGTTAACGATTCTGGCCTTTCCTTTATACAGACACTTTAATTCTCTTTTGAACCATGAAATGAGACATTCAGTTTTTAAGGTTTTTTTCTTTAAAGCCCTCCGAGAAACAGGAGTATTTAATAAGATTAGATAATTCCAAATAAATGGGACAATGAAAAACTATATAAAATATAGTTGATTAATGATTTGAAACTTGTGAATACTTTGGTTACCTGTTTCATGGTGATAAAACATATTAATATAGAGGGTTAGAACAGAAAACTTGTACAATGGTGATTGTAAATTAGGTAGTCTCCAAAGTAAAAGTGAAATAGCAGTAGTCAGCAGATATAATGTCATTGAATGAACTGACAATAGAAAGTAGAAGTAAAAATTTAACTTAGCACATGTGTAGGTTTGTATTCCTGTATGTGTGACAGGAGTGCAAAGAAAGTATCAACATATAAGTAATTATTTATTTTATATTTAAATGGTGAAAACATTTTCTCAGGTGTGTCCTATAATGGGTAACCTGATTTTTTTTATAGTGTCACGTGTAATATAGTCCTTCTCATATACAATCCTTTTGTTCAAACAATGCTATATGTCATTGACTTCTTTTTTAAAAACAAGCTATTATTTTATGTGTATGAGTGTTTTGCCTGCTGCATGTGTGCATATGGACGACATGAGTATTTATTTTCTATGGATGCCAGAAGAGAGCATCAGATCCCCCTAGGACTTGATAAATGAATGATTATGAGCCACTACATTGGTTCTGGGAATTGAATCCGGGTCCTCCACAAGAACTGTAAATGTTCTAAATCATGGAACAATCTCTCTTGCCCTGTGATAAACTTTATAATTCTGTATTGAACCCTGCATGCTTAAAACTCATTCTGTTATCCCTTTGTCTCAAGCTTAATTTCCTTAACTTGAACTACAAGGATGTCTGCTTTTAGTCGTTCTCTTTCTTCTACTGATTCATGTTCTCATCTCCTTCTTATACTTTTAGGTGTTCTTTGTAGACTTTGAATGTTCCTCCCCAGTGTTTCAATCTGCCAAACTTTTGATCATCATTTGGAACCCATAGAAAATTTGATATCCTATGTGATACATTTCATAAAGTCTCTAAGGTAGAATTACTCCTTACTTTGATACTCTTACAACATTTTATACTAAACTATCCCATAGACTGTCAAATTACATAGTATTTTCAAATGTACTTCAACTATATCCAATTATGAACATGGTCTTGATTATTATATTGCATATATCCCATGGTGAAAATACATCCAACTTCGGTAAGAGTTTTCAAGAACACTAGTGTGGTATGTTCTTAAGGTTCTGATGGAAAAAAAATCCTTATTCTCTTTAAGTATATATTTAAAAATACTTGGAATACATGGGAAAATATTTGACACAATAAGAACTTGAATTACAAAAGTCAATTTATCATTTGTACATCCAATCACTCACTGTATATTCCCAAAAGCCACATAGACCCTTAGAATATAAATTATGGTATTTGTGGTGTGTGATCAACAGAAAAACTATACATTACTTCACTAGTATGTTATACTATAGCTTATTTTATTAACAAAGTTAAAAAAAACCCTAATCATTTTTAAGTGAAGTTGAACCATTATGTGAATGTGCTATGTGCTAATTTACAATCTTGTTCCCCATTACAGTGAGCCCTCCATTGTAAACCTTGTGCTTCTACTACAGAGTGGTATGGAAATGAATCCTGCATGCTTGAGAGAGTGGAAAGGGAAGAGGGTGAAAAAGAGGGAAAGAAAGAAAATAAGAAAGATCAAGAGAGAGACTTTATTGAGTCATTATATCATGTTCCATATGAAGCATCTGCTTTTGTGGAATCTGACAGATTCTAGGGGAGGCTTAGAGTGACATAAAGCCACAGGATGGAGTCTCCCAGAATCTAATAGGACAGAGGGAGATGCCTAGAGCACTCCCAAAAACCTGAATGCAGTTTTTTGAAATGTAAAGAATTTATTCAGCCCTTCTGAATGTAAACTTGAAAATTCAACAAGTAAACTCTAGTGAAGGATAAATCATGAAAATATGTTATAAAGGGTAGAATACAGCCAGAAGATACAGCTCCTTTTCATCTTCATCTTTTTCCTAGAGCTGACAACATAAGGCTAAAAGGAAGTTAGAATAAGGGAGAAGGAAAATTTGTAATTCAGAGTTTAACACTTACTATCAGTTGAAGAAGATCAAGTTCAGGACATGTTCTTACTCCTTTGATTTTTGAAATCAGAAAGCAGTTCCTTTTTGTGAATTTGCAGGAGTTATGCAATAAATGTTGTTGCAAAGTGTTTGAAAAGCATGTAACACACACAAAACAAATTTCTTCCAATTCTGGTCATAGGCCTTATGAAATTTACTTTTTATGCCTAAGACTTAAAGGGCAATACATAGATTAAAAACAAACATTAAAACAAAGCTTACATTGTACCAGCAGTCTTTGATTGAAAAGAAATAAAATATTTCTTTCATTGTAAATTTAGCCAATTGTTTGTTTAACATATCTTGACATGAATGTCATACCAGTGAAAGAATTTCATGGTCAGTGATAAAGATTATAAATGTAAAAATATAAAGGTGAACAGAACATCCAGTTTATATATAAATACTGAATGTACTCTTCCACTCAACAGTCACGTTCACTGACTGGCTCTGTCTTAATTAGTGCCCACCCAACATTTCTAATAATAGAACACTGGAGAATTATTTATATGGTCTATTATCCTTACTACTAATACTTTCTAGCACTGGGCAGCGTAAACCTGCCTACATTTGTCGTGATCTGGATTTTCCCAATGTTTTATCCATTATACATGTTTCAGTAAAGTTTGTTCAAGTTCAGCCTGGTAGTTAGAATTGTGTGTATTGGAATTCCACTCTCTAAATTTGTATATTTATGTAAAGGTTATGGGATATCTGACTTTAAGATTCATACTTAGATTTTTATGAGCCTTGGCTTTCATATAAAGTAGTCATAACTGTAATATGCCATAAGCCTATTGTAAACAAGAAAACCCTTCAGTGTGTTTACCAACACCTTCTAAGTTGTTTTTGCACATAAATGTCATTAGAAGGCTATTAGAAGTCAAATGTTTTCCTGTAGCTCCAATCTGAAAATTTATTCTGATTACTTGGTGTAGCATCCATTTGTTTTGAATGTGTCTTTTGTTTTTCCAGAAAGCATTTAGACTACTTAATTATTTGATGGTTTTATTCTTTGGAGCATCATTTCTTCATTTTCAATGGTTCTGCTTTAATCACTGAAGTCAAAGTCTATAGTCCTAGTCTGTTCTTAGTCTTCCCCAAATTACTAACAAAGTCAAGCTGAAAGAGATTTTCGTGGTTACTGAGTCACTAGGGTAGTCCCTCTTCAGTTGTTTTTCAGTGATAACATTTATTATTTCATATGAGACATGGTCTCATACTGTAGTTCAGGATGGTTTGAAACTCATTGTAGACCAATCTGGTATTGAATTCTGGGCAATCCTACTTTCTCAGCTTCCGATCTACAGGCATAATAGATAAAAATCTTCATTCCCAGAAGGTAATGATATTTGATGATAGGCTATGCACCTCTTTCAATAAAAAGACTCATTTTTGTTGTAATTTGTCATTATTTTATTACTTATGTATTTATTCATTTATTTAATTTAATTGTTCCTGAGGCAAGACTAGAGAGTGCCTAGCTCACTTGGTAGCTGATCACCAAAATCACTAGTAGGAAAAGAGACAAAGAAGAAGTGGGGGAAAGGAAATAATGAGTTTGTTACTAAGCTGGATATTGGCGTAGAAAGCTGAGCTCAAAGCTATGGACCTCCTTAGGGGAATATTATAAATAAACATAAATATACCTCTGAAGGACAGGACTATGGGGAAATCTGTCTTTGCTTCTTATGTTGCCAGGAACATAGAAACCTTACATAGGAACATAGGAGTGTTACCAATAACATCAGATTTTTGGCCATGTATAGGATGAGTAAGTTTCCATGAAATTGGAAAAAAAAAAAAAAACAAACCCTTGAAGCAGAAACAGTAAGACATGCAGTGGCGCTTGACCTAACAGACCTTCAACATGCCCAGGGACTTTCCATCACAGAGATAATAAATTCAAAAGTGTGTCTGGTGGGATCAGACATGTCAGCTACAGAGCACAAATTGAATTTCCCAATTATCTGATGCCATGATCTTGTTTGACAAGGAGATGAAACGGGCTCTGTCTCATTGTTGAATTCTTCACATCTGATACATGTGGTTTAGCTTCATTTTGCTGTTTAGTATTTGAAAGCTCTATAGCCTATTTTCCATAATCTAAACTGTGATGAAATCAGATGCATTTATTCTAAATTCATACCTTGATGTTGTGTATGTAGCAAGTACTCAAAAATGACTTCTTAAAGGGATGATTTTCAAATGATTTTCTGATTTATGGAGAAGCATAGTGAGTGCAATAGAGCCCCCAGCAAAGAAAACGATTCCACAAAGTTTCACAGGGCCTGTCAATGATTTGTACAGTAGAAGTGCCATGGAAAATGTTAACAGAGGTCACTTTTAAACTATGTGAACAATTATTTTTTATAATAATAATTGTATTTCCTCCCTGGTGAAGCCTCTGTCTCCTATGATTATTAAATTTCAGGACAAAATAACCCTTAAATACTAAGAGAGCAAGGCTTTCTAGTGAAACAAATGTCCTGTTTCCTTTGAGTTGACTTGTCATTCATTTGAACACACACACACACACACACACACACACACACATATATATCACTCAGATAAAAATATTTTAATCTTTCTATTTTATATAATAAACAACTATGTTTACTAATTTCCATTGATTAGAACCCACTATACACCCTTCCATGATTTCATTATTTTCACAAGGGATAGCCACAAACCTTAATTTGCTTTTCCTGATCTTGGCACACATGAATGTATTACTAAATAACTTTTTTCACAATATTTTTCACTTCTTATAATTAGAATCACATTGTATCTATTCTTTTGTGACAGATTTTTTTCCACAGTCAGCATTAAAGTGCCAAGCTTCATCACTGTCATTGGCTAGGTACATTTTATTAATTTTTAGTGCTATTTTCTATTATAGGAATAAATCTACAATTTATACATTTTTGTTCTTTGTTTGCCTCGTACAGATACTACTTCTTGTAGAGGACTTTGGGGAATGAGATTGTTGAGTCAGTTGTTAAAATATGTGCCCTTGGTATCTCCTTTTTCTGTACTTTGGAAAGTTGACCATTGTGAGGTACATGTACCTGACTTTCACTACAGCCGATGTTATCTCTTGGACTAATACTGTACAACTGGAATGCATATTTAGTGGAAGAAGACAGGGCACATTTTTACTAGCCCTTTGTTCCCCAATCACTTCGATGGGCAGAAGCTGCCTCAATTTTTTTGTTTGTTTGTTTTGGTTCCATTCAGACATTTCTGGTTTTGAATGAATATCCCCAAATCCACATTTATAAAATGAAGTAAGGCTGTTTTTTGTTCCATTTTCTTCCTTCCTTTCTAACCTCTACTTGTTTTTTTTGTTTTTTGTTTTTGTTTTGTTTTTTTAACTGTTCTGCTTTTATTTGAAGATTTAACACATACAGATTCATGTAGCCTTTATGCTGATCAGGAGGCAGGAAAGTTCTGTCACCTCAAGGAACTCAATGCAAACCCACTGTTATCACATCCTGGGCTGTAATCTCTTTTTGAGAATGCCATTAATAAAATTGTCCACATATAACCTTTGCAGTTTGATTCCTTCACTCCTGAGTATCTGTGAGATGTGTCTATTGATTACATCAATACCCATCATCTAATAGAGAATTAAAAGAATTATTGGAGGTAATGAAGCAAATGGACTTAACAGACATCTATAGAACATTCTACCCAAATAGGAAAGAATATACCTTCTTCTCTGCAGCTCATGGAACCTTCTCAAAAATTGACCACATACTCGGAAGCAAAGGAAACCTCCACAGTTACAAAAAAATATCAGTGTCCACCTGTGTCTTATCAAATCACCACGGATTAAAGTTAGAAGGCATCAACCACACTACCCCCAAAAAAACCGACAAACTCATGGAAACTGAACAGTCAACTACTGAATCACACCTGGGTCAAGGAAGAAATCAAGAAAGAAATTAAAGTCTTCCTCTACTTGTTTTAAAAAATAAAGTGACATTCAGTTTCTTCTTGGACAGTAACTGAGAGGAATATTCATATATTTAAAAAAGTGATTTCAAACGATCTCCAAATTGGTTATACCAACTTAAATTCTCACTAACTTCACAAAATTCAGTTTACCCAAATTCTCACCAGCACTTGATAATGACTCTTTCTGTTATTCTATTCATTATATGTCCAATTATGGTTTTAATTGGAATTTTAATCATTAAAAATAAATTTGAATGTTTTTTCATAGTTAATTTTTTAATTCAAATTTCAAATTCAAATAATTCATTATCCAATGGAAAATGATAACTTTCTTTTATATATAAAACTCAGATTTAAATTTCTAATTTTTACATTTATTTTTAAATAAGATGTGGATTTAACATATGCAAAATTTATTTTATGATATTTATTAATTTATTAATTTGACATATACAGATAAAATTTTACATGTTTAATCTTATTATATATGAAAATAAAGAATTGGAATGTTGTAGAACTAGAATAATTGAGGAATTTTACCCTTAGAAAATTAATTAGTCTTAGAAACTTTAAAATATTTTTCTCCTCACTTACCTTATTTCACTATTATCTATAGATCAATTACCAAGTTTCCATTAAAATACATAGTATGTCATTACTTAGAAACATTACTGGCATTCATTTCTTGTCACTACTATCAGGACTATTCATTGTCAATAAATGACTTTAATCATATCACACCTTTGAGAAAACCTACTTAATAAAAAAATTAGAAAACTTTTAGAACAAAATCTCTAAATTGATACTGGATAATATATAGGCATAATATGGAATTTTTCCCTTTATTCATTAAGTGTATGGGTGCAAATAAATGTTAGTCTCCTATACATATAACAATATATCTTTAAGTTAACCACTATGATGTTTAATGAGAACATTAAAAGTCCTTTGGTGAGCTCCCATTAGATCAGTCCCACCGTCTCCGTGGATGGATTTACCACTCGAGGTCCTGACTTCTTTCCTCATGTTCTCCCTTCTTCTGCTCTTCATCTGGGCTTTGGGAGCTCAGTCCAGTGCTCCAATGTGAGTCTCTGTCTCTATCTCCATCCCTCTCCAGATGAAGGATCTATGGTGATATTCAAGATATTCATCAGTGTGTCTATGGGAGAAGGCCAGTTCAGGCACCCTCTCCTCTGCTGCCCAGGGACCTAGTTGGGGAAATCCCCTTGGACACCTGGGAACCCCTCTAGAGCTAAGACTCTAGCCAACCCTAAAATGGCTCCCTTGGTTAGGATAACTTCTTCCCTGCTCCCAAATCCACCCTTCATCCATCTCAATTATCCCATTCCCCCAAGATCCCCCCAATCCTCCCCTTCTTCCTTCTCTTTCCCCATCTCCCCTACCTCCCAATCCACCCCAACCCCCCTGCTCCCAACTTTTGCCCAGTGATCTTGTCAACTTCCAGTATCCAGGAGGATAACTATATGTTTTTCTTTGGGTTCACCTTCTTATTTAGGATCACCAACTATAGGCTCAATGTCCTTTATTTATGGATAGAATCTGCTTATGAGTGAATACATACCACATTCCTCTTTTTTAGGTCTGGGTTAGCTCTCTCAGGATAGTGTTTTCAATTTCCATCCATTTGCATGCAAAATTCAAGATGTCATTTTTTTTTTACCGCTGAATAGAACTCTAAAGTATATATATATGCCACGCCTGCTGTATTCATTCATCTATTGAGAGGCACCTAGGTTGTTTCCAGGTTCTGCCTATTAGAAATAGTGCTGCTATGAACATAGTTGAACAAATGCTCTTGTGGAGTTGCTGGATCCTGAGGTAGGTTGAGTCGCAGTTTCCTGAGAAACTGCCACACTGATTCCCAAAGTGGTTGCACAAGTTTGCAGTCCCACCAAAAATGGAACTCACCAAGGCAAGCTGGACTGGGTCTGAACAAGCATATGATCAAACCGGACTCTCTGAATGGGGCTAACAGTGAGGGCGAACTGAGAAGCCGATGGTAATGACACTGAATTTTGATCCTACTGCATGTACTGGCTTTTTGGGAGCCTAGTCTGTTTGGATGCTCACCTTCCTAGACCTGGATAGAGGGGGGGGGGGGCTTGGACTTCCCACAAGGCAGGGCATCCTGACTTCTCTTAGGACTGGAGAGCAATGGGGGAGGGAAAGGGAGGATGGGAGGATGTGGAAATGTTAAATAAATAAATTAAAAAAAAAGGAAAAAAAAAGTCCTTTGGATAGGAAAAAATGTGAACATAACGACAATGATGGTAGGCAGAGGCTGCTTGCTTGTTTCCCGGCCGCTCAGACCCGAATAATCACACAATCACTATATTAATTATAACACTGTTCGTCCAATGACTCAGGAACATTTCTAGCTAGCTCTTACATCTTGAATTTACTCATGTCTACTAATCTATGTATCACACAAGGCTGTGGCTTAATGGTAAGAATCCAGCGTCTCTCTCCTTCAGCAGCTGCATGGTGTCTCTTTGACTCTGCTCACTCTCTTTCTACATCTCTGTTCAGATTTTCTGCTTGATTTTACTCTGCTAAAACATGCCCAAAATAGCTTCTTTATTAACCAGTGGTAATAAAACATAATCACAGCATACAGAGGGGAATCCCCCATCATCTCCCCTTTTCTGTTTAAATAAAAGGAAAGTTTTAACTTTAACATAGAAAAATCACATACACAAACAGTTATCAAGCAAGAATTATAGTTACAATATTTAGCCTGTTTACATATAACAAATTAAAAAAATACTCTATAATCTATCCTATCTTTGTGAGTCTAAAGTTTTATATTTAATTGTTCTTTTATCATTAACTATGGAAAACTATAACTATCTGTCTTCAATCCTCCAAAGACCCCACAAGGATATAATATTACCTAAGTAAACAAGAAGTGTATTGTAAGCAACTTCTAAAACTCTAGAATTGACAGAGACATCTTGTTGCTTGGACAGTCACCCAAAGTTCTTCTGTAATGTTAGGGCATCCATCTTCAACCTACAGGCCCATAGTATCCAGCATACTTTTCCATGAAGCAGGATACTTGAAGATGTGTTCTTTCTTGTAAGGACAAAGTTCATCAGTTGCTTTCTTCTGTGTCATTCAGAATGTCTAGCAGACACTTTCATTAAGTAGGAACCCTGAAAAACCATCCCATATTTTAGAAAATTTAGCAGTCACATTTATGTGGGTTCTGCATATCCAGTTCATACAGCATACCATCAAGCAATCCAGACAAGAGTAGGTTCTTGCCCAAATGGCTAGCCTTGTAACAATGAAGGCAAATTCCATAACAAGTTCCTTAAATACTCATCAACTTCTCTGAAGTAATTGATGCTGCCAGATGTAGAAATGACTCACTGTTGAGAAAAGTTTAAGTCCTTAAAATATTTTAAATGCCATATTCTGTGGTTCTTTGAAAGGGCTGAAGAATTCCTATCCACCTGAAATATATCTCTGTACATCTAGAAAACCTAACTAACATGACTACAGTTTGACTTTTATATATGATCATCTATTAATACACATAATACCTTAAACAAGAGTAGAAATACATATACACAGTATAACAAAATCAGCCTTAATTATGTATTAACAGACCAAGATCCATACCAATGCAAAGTATTCATCTTTATATCATATCCCCCTTATTGTATATTTTATATATTTACTATGATCATAAATCACTTATAATCAAGCCCCTTTAAATGAAAAAATAATATATTTTTTCATAAATAATTTGGGAACATGGGCAAAGTTTTTTTCCAAACTGTTTCTGCTTGTGGGCAAAGTATTTTATGGTTCATGGAGACCCTTTGTGGGATCTTGTTCCATCAAACCACATTAGCCAGGAAGCAATCCACAGGTTCTCATCCTCTGTGGGAACAAAAGCAAAATCTCTTTCCTATGCAACATTTACTTAGAACCAAATTGTAAAGTCAAGATACCTTTATGTTGGTTTAACATAGCAGTCCCGAGAATCAAATGTCTCTTTGCAGTCAAAAAATTCAAACGAAACACAATAATATACATAATCTAGACTTTTCTGTATATCATCCATCTTTGAATGACTAATTTTTCTTTACACCTTTAATCTATGACTGTCTGTACTCTTTTATATAACTTTTACTATTTCTTTAAAGACTTTTATTTTTTAAACTATTTCTTTTTATAACTATCTATACACTTTTTCTCCTCTCTCCCAAGCCATGATACTTTTTTTTTAAACACACTGTGTCTCATTTAGATGTCTTTTATATCTGAATTTGTCCTATTGTATATCTGAAATCCTTTCTGACAAGGAACATTTTAAAATGGTAAGCAGCATGGTTGAAGCAGCCCTGAATGTTGACTCCACCTCTCTTGGCCTTTCAATATGACAGAGGTAAGTTTACCCCCAGCTCTGGGACTGCTGGGTGGAAGCTGTGCTCATCACCTCAATTCTGGGAAGCACAGCATAAACCCTTTTTGTCTGAAGAAAAGGTAAATCTGCCATGCAGCATGCTGCAAGGCATGAAAATATCTCTGTGTATGGTGGCAGGAATCCTCCATGCTCTCCTGCTTGTACATGCCTAGCAGACCTGATCCGGCAAGTTGCTTAAGCAGAGAGTGCTGAGGGTGGTGGGCTCTCAGCTATTTTCCTCCTAATCCTGAGCAGATGGACAAGAACCCGGACCCAAAGTGGGTGACGGGCCATGCTATCTAGTTAGCCCAAGTTGATAGGGCAACATTTGTAAGTGGAAACTGCTCTTTCTTTCCTGGCTGTCCAGACCCGAATAATCACACAGAAACTATATGAATTATAACACAACTTGGCCAATAGCTTAGGCATATATCTGGCTATCTCTTATATCTTTAAATAAACCATTTCTATTATTCTGTGTATCACCACCAGGCTGTGACTTACTGGTAAAGATTGGGCATTTGTTTGACTCTGCCTCCTCTCTTTCTATATCTTTGTCTGGATTTTCTGCCTGGTTTTACTCTGCTAAGCCATCTCTTATGCCTGGCTATATGCTGCCTTACTATAAACTGAAACAACGTCTTTAATAACCAATGGTAATCAAACATATTCTTAGCATACAGAGGGGAATCAAGCATCAAATGACCTCAATATTTAATTCTACGAATCATTATTCAGGGTTTTTATAACATGAACAAGGTATGGTAGTGGACACCTGTAATCTCAGCAATCACAGGACTGAAACTGGTGAAGCCAAAATTTGATAGCCATCTAGATTACATGGTGAGCTCAAGGCCTGCCTGAGTTTTGTAAGAGACACTATCAGACAAAGAAACAAACTCTACCAAAGGTAGTTTTATCTGTATCCCAAACTAGTATATCTATAGACTGATTTTCATGTTATAATAATAATAGTAAATCATCAAGATTAAGATATGCTAAATATGTTGTTCTAGTCCTACATGAACATTTTCATTTAAGCAACCATTGAGGAGGTGAAGTATATTTTTGAGTTAGTCTAGAGACTAACTCACAGCTGTCTGATAAAGCTCCCTTAAACAGAATGACACTTGCCTTGATATTGTTTAACTTTGGTTTTATCTTGGCTAAATGAGTGTATAATTTGAGCACTTATATCTATGTATTTTTGTGTCTGTAAAATTAACAGTCCCAAAATACAGGTTACACAAAATTCAAAGAGGAAGAAATGAGGTGGTGGTAGGGCTTACAGTAGTGAAGAAGAAAGGTTTGCAAAAGAATTGCAGAAGGCCAACAAAATGTTATGCACTGCTTGGTAAACAACACAAAAGGCAGAGAAAATTTTGCATAAATTTCCAATTCAACATTTTTCTTTACTTTTTGTGGTGGTTTTTATTATGTATGGCCCACAAAGTCTCATTTGTTTGAAAGCTTTTTCACCAGGGAATTCGGCTATTTTTAATTGATTTTATTGAGCTATCCATTTTTCTCTCTGTTCCCTTCCCTTCATCTCCCCTCCCCTTCAACCCTCTGCTACTATTAGGAGGTGTGGCCGTGTTCAAAAAGGTGTGGCCTGTTGGAGGAAGTATGTAACTGGGAGTGGGCATTAACGTTTCAAATGCTCAAGTTAAGCCCAATGTCTCTCTTTTCCTGATCCCTGCTGATAGAGATGTAAAACTTAGCTATTCTCCAGCACCATGCTTGAGTGAGTGATACCATGCTTCCCATAATGATGATAATGGAATAATTCACTGAGTCTATAAGCCTTTTAAAGTGTTGCCATGGTCATGGTGTCTTCTCTTTGTAACAACAGAACACTGACTAAGAAATTGTCTATTTTCAATTTTTTATTTGAAATTTATATATTTAACCAAGATTCTCTATAGAGGACTGAATAAGCATGGGATAAAACCGGACTCTCTGAACATGGTGGACAATTAGGGCTAATGAGAAGCCAAGGACAATGGCACTGGGTTTCGATCCTGCTGCATGAACTGGCTTTGTGGGAGCCTAACCTGTTTGGATGCTCATCTTTCTGGACCTGGATTGAGGGGGGAGGACGTTGGACTTCCCACAGGGCAGGGAATCCGGACTGCCCTTCAGATTCAAGAGGGAGGGGTAATGGAGTGGGGGGGAGGGGGAGAGGACTGAGGGGAAGGGGAGAAGAGTGGGAGGAGGGGGAGGGAAATGGGAGGTGGGGAGGAGGCAGAAATTTTTTCAACAAAAAATAAAGAAAGAAAGAATAAATTTAATTGCTTAGAGGTGTTTATTGCCTTTGCATTACATACTTAGAATATATTTTGTTGTCGTATTTCTACAGAACTTTTGTCAGTTAGATATGTTTCACAGTGACCGTGTAGCAAATGAGTAAGATAATAAATCCATGTTTACACTTTGGACAAACTATCTTTTGTCCTACAAAAGTCTGACTTTCTATTACTACATCAAGAAAGTAATGTGCTGCCAGGTATGGTGGAACAAATTTGCAATACGGAATCAGCAAAATTAGTTGTTGAAGATCAGCCTTGACAACATGAGGCCATGTCTCATAAATAAATAAGCAAAGAGATAAATGGTATGAAAGACACAGGAAGAATGTAACTGTGTTTTCCTTAAGAAACTAGGCAGATCCAGTATTTATCTAGTGAGATCTTTGCATTATTCCCACCGAAATAATAACTAGATTATAAATTCCCTCATGGAATGACTATGACATTGTAACTTGCCTAATATATATTTCATTCAAAGTACATTGAGTTACTTGTATTCATTGAATATGGTGTAGCTTTTCTTGCTAGAAATTCTTATGGTACCAAGCTAGTCTTTGTGGCAGATAAATTATATGTAGATACATTGAAGTAAATTTTAGCATCAGAGTTATATTCAGGCTACTCCTTAAGCAATATTACACGGTTCTGCTTGAAAAGGTCACGATACTGTTTAGAAAAGAACAAGTAGTTCAGTGAGTCTATAAGCCTTTTAAAGTTTAGGGGACCATAGCTCCCCTAAATTAACTAATAGATTCCGGAAATAGGAATGTTAGCTGTGAGTGGGCTGTGGTGGTACCCGTATTTATTCTCAGCACTAGGGAGACAGAGGAAGGCAGATCTCTGGGACCTTGAGAGGTCAGTCTGGTCTTTATATGAGTTCCAGGACAGCAAGATCTACACAGAGAAATGCTGTTTCAAGAATAAATAAATAAATTAGAATGTCAGTTGCAATTAATCCTTTAAGCCAATGAGTTGTTATGTCTATAGCCCAAAAATGTTTCAACTGCTTATGTAACAAATAGCAACAATTTGAAAGCAATTCACAGACGATGACAATACATGTTACATATTCAGACTGAATCTAACGAGCTACCATAGATACACAGAATTGATATGACTTGTAATTTTTCAAATATCAACTATCATTGGAACTCTTGTGGTATTTAAGATCTTATTGTTATCATTTATTTAAAAACGGCAGGAAGGAGTCACACCATACAACAAGGTACTCATGAGAATTTTATATGAAAAAGAGAGAGAAGAGGGCAGAGAGGGGGTTCAGAAACCAATCTCCGGAGATAAGAACAGCAGAGGAGAAAAAGAAAGAGAGAAAGAGGGGGGAGAAAGAAAAAATTCGATGGGAGGTGGGCAAGGCCCACCTTTTAAAAGGGAACGTAGTGTATGTGTAAAATAGGTACTCTTAGTGGCTGCAGCTGGGACATATTCTGTCAGGACCCCAAGGGCAGGCCAGCACAGATGCCTGAATTCTAACATTCCTCCCTTTTGTTTATCATAAAAGACAAGGAATTAGAAAGGAGTAGCACATGAGGCAAGGATGAGGAAGCCGTGATCTCAAGACTGTTTCTGGCTGACTTGGGAAATGTCTATCATCTTTTGGGAACCTGAGAAAGCTGGGGTACTGTCCACATCCTTGGGTAGCTGGCTGCTGCACTTCACTGTCCATGCTTTAAGGGACCGTTCGGTGCCTCTTGGAACTGGAAGGATGCTATTGGAGGTGAACTCAAATCAATTACCTGGAACACACTAGAACTGACAGTACCTGTTCCTTTTTCATCCCCATTGCATCACGTTAACGCCCTCTTTCTAGTCGACATACCAGGAGACACAGGTGGTTAATTTCTGATGGCAGTCAATAGTAAAAAGTGAAACAGAAAAAAAAAATGCACTAAACTAGTATGACTGTCTCCTGAGGAAGGCAAGGAAATGTGATGGGAAAGATCACCAGGTCGAAATGGAAACAGAAATTGAGTAAAAGAAAGTGAGAACCAGTGTGTGCCGAGCAAGAGGAAGTTGACTTCCTCAGTCTCGCATATTGCAGCAAACAAACAGGACAATTATAAAGGGAGAACAGATAGAAGAAAAAAGAAAGTGGAGAACTCTTTCTCAGTTTCCCGATTGCCTGATCCAGGGAATACTGAAGCCAAATTTGATTTGAAAGGAGTGGTCAGTTGGTCTCTAAAAGGCATTCCAAAAGGGAGTAAAGTGCTACAGACACTAACAAAGTTCCCATGAGTGTCATAGAGAAGACCCAGGGGCTGTAATTCATCGGGTCCCCGGAATTCAGAGAGGATCACACTAAGTAGGCACAGTCTGTCCCATGCATTATCACACAGGAATAGGGGCCAATGGCTCTGAGTCAGACAGAGACATAGTTGCCTGGAGCCGGGACTTTGAGAAAAGCCAGAAGGCAAAGAGAAGACTGTCTTCAAGAAATGAAACCTCACATCCAGGGGAATGGTCAGATGCATGTAACCCTACCAGAGACCCAATTGCCAGTATTGAATGGAAGACAAAGCTGGCAGTAAATGAGAAAGCAGAATTGTTGCAGGTGGAAGAGAGCAGTTCTGTTGGGTAGAGCAGGTGATTAGGGTCCCAGCATAAAATGTTTGGTGGACCCTGCCACTGAGCAAACATGCTGCATGCATCAGGTCTACTGAGGGAGAGGGAATGCAGAAGAATGAAAGGGTGATACCTCTTTCCATTTATCAGATCTCTGGCAGAATGTTGCAAAGATTCCATAAAATATTGGGTTATAGAGTGCAGGAAAGCAGCCATTTGGATTGGTCTGACTGAAAAAGTAGATGCACTTCCCATGAGTGAGGTAGAGAAATAAGATCCAAACGTCTGCAATTCTTAGCATCCCAAGAATTCAGAGTATCAGAATAAGTAGTCACAGGTTGTCCCATGCATCATCACGCAAAGAGAGCTCTGAGCCTGAGAGAGCCATGTTTGCCTGGTACCAGGAAATGACAAGGCCAAAAGGTAGGAAACCATGCCTGAGAGAAGAGAAATGGATCACTCATGGGAAATAGTCAGAGGTGAAGAAGAAGGGGGCTCACCAATCATGTTGATGTTGGATGGAGGGTCCCAGTGCTCTGTTAATTGGAGCAGTGAGGCTGTCGTATGTGGACCAGGTTCTAGGGTCCCGGTGTACCTCAGGACTCCAGGAGAGCCTACCCAGTCCCAAAGCACCAATGGTGTGTATATAAAAATGACTGGAAGAACTCACACCATATAATAGAGCTCACATGGAAGGTTTATTGGAAAAGAGAAAAAAGGCAGAAAAGGTGACAGAGAGAGTGCAGAGAGGGGCACAGAGACGGATCCCTGGGCACAAGAGTGACAGAAGAGAAAGGGGGGGTAGGCAAGGCGCACCTTTTAAAAGAGAACATAGCAAAAGTGCACAAGAAGTGCTCTTGTAGCTGCAGCTGAGGACATGCATAGCCTGTCAGGCCCCCAAGGGCAGTCTAGTCCAGATGCCTGAATACCAATCCTTGCTCTTTCAGACAGTCAGATGTCCAAGTAAATTTAGAATGGATTCCTGGGGCATCATTAATTGATAAGTATAATCTTGCTGATTGACAACAAACGTTGGTCTCATTGGAACTGTTGCTCCATTGATGTGATGTTGGTTATAGCTGGAGACTGACTGCTTAGATCTAGCAACTCACGTAGTAGAGAGAATAACTTTAGGTAGTTTTAAATCTAACAACATAAAGATAGAGGATCTTATATTAAAGGCTAGAAGATGGTTTTTGCTCAGATAGTTATTTTTGCCTAAGATGTTTAATATTTCTATCTATATATTCATGTTTCCAGTGTGAAATTTTATTACCGTCAAGCTAAAGTATTTTGTACAAAAAATTAGTTTAAAAGGTTTGTTTCAGTTATTTATTAAAATTACAAATATTTTATTTTTTAAAGAAGGAGTGAATTAAAGAGTCTTCATAAGCTCTATGATGATTCATATTTCTCATGGGAATGAAAATGTACAGCTCTTAGTGCTTGATGATAAAATTAATGCCACTTAGTAGAACCAAGTGTTTAAATATTATAACTTCACATAAAGCTTTATTATTGTTTCAAATATACTTTTAAAATCATTGGCATGGTTGGGCTTTTGAAAGGTCATGGATAGTTTGTACCTATAGGACTATTTTCTTCCATTCTGATAGCTAATAGCAGGTAGAAGTGAAATTCTATAGAAGAGTCAAGCATTGTGGTGACATGCCTGTAATTAGAGCATTTGGGAAACTGATGCAGGGGGATCAAAAATTCAAAGAAAGCCTGGGTTATGTAGCATTACCCTTTCTCAAAATAAAGACAGCAAAAGAAAAAAAAAACACTCTATTAAATAGGGTACTGTGGAGTAAGGCAAGCCATGAAGGTTTCGGAGTAGACTATTATATAACATTACTAATAGATGAGCTATAAATTTCTCAGAGAATGTGTCTCTGAGTTCATGACTAATGGTATTTACAATCGAAAGGAAAAAATAAAGAGTTGGTTATTTCTTTTGTTTGGCTGTTTTATGAAATAGGCTTATTTAGCTAAATTCAATAAGCACATTCAAATGAATGTGCATGCAATTGAAAATTTCACATCTCTGAAGGTTCCACATTAATAAGCATTCATTCACAAGTGTTTTGTCATTTAAATATTATGTTAATTTTTTGTAATTGGATTCTTCTTCAATGTTGGAAAACTTTCTTAACTATACTAAACATTTCCTTAGAGGTATTGTTACACATTCTAAAATTCCTTTGTGCTCAGGTATTAGTGTTTGAATTGTCAACACTGAGCGTAGTTAAAATTAAAAGCCTTCTGTCAGAAAAATGGTTTTGAAGGAAGAAGGAACTTAAAACACTCTTTCTCCCCCACTAGAAATTCATACAGATAAATACCTTTATTTTTCTCCTAGAACTGAACGTACATGACAAATTGGCACAACTTAAAATGAGAATTGAAGGGGATGAGACTGATTGAGAAAACTTGATATTGAAAGGCTTATTAGCCCATACAGGGTTTGAGTCTGTCTCTTCAGTCTCTGTGAGCCCCTATGAGCCCTGCTTAGTTGATTCTGTGTCCTGTGTTCTCCTGGTAGTATCCTCCAGCCTTTGACTCCTACAATCCCTTCTCCACTTCAAGTCCTCTGCATATAACTTATGGTTGTATAGCTTGCTATTCTTGTGAACTCCCAACAATGCGAGTGTGTGTGTGTGTGTGTGTGTGTGGGTGTGTGTGTGGGGGTGTGTGGGTGTGTGTGTGTGAGAGAAGGGGCGGGGTATTTTCTGACTCTTTTGCTTGCCACTTGGGACACTTTTCCTCCTCCTACTGGGATGGCATGTCTAACCTTAAGATGTATGTTTGTGCCCACTCTTATTATATCTTGTTAGGGCATATTCAGTGAAAATCCCTGAGATGCTGGTTTTTTTTTTTCTTTAAAGAAAGACGTAGAAGGAGGTGATCTGGGAGAGAAGGGGAAATGGGGAAGGCACTCAGATAACTGGAGGGAGAGGAAAGTGCGGTCAGCAGGTAATGAATGAGAGAAGAATAAAAGTTAAAAAGGAAAGAAAAAAAGAAAAGAAAGGCTTATTATCAATGTGGCATTGGTGCATGCCATTAATCCCAGCACTGGTGAGGAAACTGCATTTCTAAGTCAGCCTGGTCTAGAGAGCGAGTTCCAGGACAACTAGGAGCTTTATATGGAGAAGCCCAGTTTGAGAAACAAAAAACTAAAAAAAAAAATATTAATCAAGATCTGACATAAAAACGTAAGCTGAAAATAATTCATATAATCAAACAACAAATTTCATATGCAGCCTTGCACTGACAAATCAGTCATGTGAATACCAACATGTTTTTGAAGTTAAAGACTCAAAATATTGTCAAGTGGCTTCGCAAATAAGCATTGGCTTAAGATGTTTCACAACAATGAAATGGATATCATAGTAATTAATCTCCTTATGGTAAAGCTAGGTCAAATTTCGTCAAAAGGTCAACTAATATTGAACAGGACGTTTGCTCATGAATTTGCTGCATTAGAATTTTGCTATTCTGAAGGTCAAAGGACATAATCATTTTCAAAAAATGAACGGAGCAAGACATTTTTACATTTTTCTAGAAAACTTGGGCCTTAGTTCTATTTAAATGTATACAATAAAACCATACCTCTGTCCTATATTTATTAGCATTCTAATAAATTATTCATGATTGTAATATTTATGTAGACTCCATTTTGCTTGTATGATTGATTTGGCTTAACCTACAAATTAATGTGTTCCCATTCAACCTTTGCAATTCTATATGCCACTACTCTTTCCTTCAAAGTGTCCTGAAATAGCATCCTAGCTGATCTCCCTCTTATGTTCTTGTCCTCTTCTATCTGCTCTATTAACAGCATTTGAAACAACCTTTCAGAAAGGTCAATTAAATCATCTCACCTCTTCATTAAAACTATTCTGATTCTACTAAGAGTCAATTCTGATCCTTTTATCTTGATATATTATATATATTGATTAAAAATATTAATCAAGATCTGACATAAAATATATATATTTTCCATATATATATATATATATATATATATATATATATATGGAACATGCCTTTCTTTCTAATTTCAACTCTATTTTGATTTAGTTTCAGACAAGCTATCTCTGTCTTAGCCTTGTATATAATCTAAGCTGTCAACCAAACTGCCTATTTATTTAAGGCTCTGTCTGCCTCTTATCTTACTTTCTTTTGCTTCTGCCTCCATTTTATGAACAGTTAGATATTTGTTACTTACTCACTACATCATTCAAGTGGTTTTTCATTCGTTTATTCAGAAGTCAATGACTTTTAACTGAGAGAAAATATGTCCTTCTGCTTTATTCTGTTTAAAACACGCTGCAGATTCCATTTGACTATCCCAAAGATTCCTGGTCCTATTCAAACAATAATAATTTATAACCATCTCCATCATAAGACTTCTAATAATCTTTCTCTGGATAAAAAGTATTTCTAAACATACAGTGGTTCAAGGAAAACACCTAAGAGGTATAACTTGAAGATAAATTTACAATAATAACTCATTGCCTCATATGATGTTATTTATGAGGTTGATAACATTTGTTACTCCTGTTGAGCTGCACACTCAGAACTTAACCAATTTTCTCTAGATGTCTCATATTTTTATAAATATATCACATAGAAATTCTGAAAGGCAAGTCTTATCTTTGTCTCTTATTCATCTAGCACCTTTAAAGATATGGCTAGAATTCCATACTATCTTCCAGTTGCTGAGTGCTTGATGGATCTTAGGTATTGTGACCAGTTAGTTACTTTCTTACCTTGCTTTAACACTCACTATTTCTATGATGTAAGTATTTTATCTTCAATTTTACATATGAAGAAGTTAAAACCAAGGCAATATAACTTGTCTATGGCCATATAGGTAGAAGGTAGAATTTGAATTGCAGCCAAAACTTGCAATGCTCAGGGTAGCATGCCATTCATATGTTCTCTTAGAAATAATTTGGACAGCAAAGGAAAAGATCACCACTCCAATTATAGTGTCCCAACAAGGCAAAGTTTTTGATTGAGAGGGCATACTAGTCACAAAATTAGAAGAAACACACCATGGCAGGAAATACACTTGGTTTTTATTCCAGTGCAGGTAGTAACTGTGTCTTTCAAGATTTGTTAGTCACCCCCCACAAAAGGAAAGGTTTAGACAGAAAGCAGTAGATGAAAACTCTTAAAGATTGTTATGAGATGCTCAAGTCTAATTCTTCACAGTTTATGGCTTCTGGTGGGGCAGAGAGTAAGGAAAGACTTGGTTTTCTTTAAGGGCTTAGCCACTGTGTGTTTGACCATACTCCAGTGAGTATACGGGCAACACAAAATGGACTTGGTATATTATTTTCTTTTCTTCCTCTTTTTATTGTTGTGGGAGAGGTCACCAGGACAGGTGTGGACCAGGTTTGGGAAATGAGTATGATAAGGATGCATTATGTCAAATTTCCATATAATCAAAAAGAAATATTATATTGGGGAAAAAACAAAATGAAAACCAACAAAGCAAACAAAAAAATCTGAACAAAAGAAATGAAGGAAACCAAGAAATGGTTGGTCACTTAAGTCATTTAAGTTCTAAGACTCGAGCAGAACCTTTGTATGAATACAATACTTACCAGGTTAGGGACAGTTTAAAACATTTTAATAAAGATTTTACAATGTGAAAGAGATAAAAATATTTTGCACAGAAGTTTCATAAAGTGGGGAGAGAGAAAAAGATTTGAATTCATTGTCATAAAAGAAAGTTTTATGGACTTATCAAAAAGACTAATATTTAATGTTTCTTACATGTTCCATGTCTAAAAATCCCTGGGAATACATTCCTCCATCCTTGGTGTTACTAGAATTGTGGGGCCCTTTGTGGTCTGCAAATGATGCAGGGGAAATCAAGGTCCCCTATTGGGGTTCTTCGTCTCTTTAGTAAAAGCTTTTATAAATGGACTCAAACACAAGCCCAGAAACTACTTTATTAGTGTTTAAAAAAAGGAAAAAAAAAAAACCCTAGGGCAGAAAAACTGAAATTTTCAGCAGCTACCCAGAGGAAGAGAATGGAAGGGAGAAGAAAAGGCATGCAATTTAAGGTGTCACAGAGGTCAGACACAGTGGAAAGGCAGTCACGTGGTGGGAAAGGAGGCTTTAGAAAAAGCATAAGGAAGCCCAAAGTGTATAAGGAAAGCATAGTTTGAAAAGAGATAAAACGATAAAAAAGATTATACTGTTTTCAAAGCAGGCCAATTTACAAGCTACAAGATTTTGGTGCAGTAGCAATCCTTTGGCACAGTAAGCTAGTCAACCAAGTGTTGCAATTCTGGCAAGGAAATGTGTGGTGTCTCATTCAAGAAGTGGTTATTCTGTGTATCTTTGTAGCACGGCTTAAGCTGTGGCCACCTTTCCTGGGGTGGTCTCTGGGCCAGATGATTGAACCCACCACCCTACTAGAATATTAGGTCTCTTCCTAAGCCTGAGATTTCATTTTCTTGACCAGAGGTAATTTTTGCTCTAACATTGGCTTCAGTTTAGAACTTTTTATCTTTTCAATATGACAGTGAAAATACACAAGGAAATCTGTGACCTTTAGTCTACAGTCAAGTCAGCCTAAACAATGCCAGGGATAGTCACTGTTGTGTACTGTAAATGTGATACTGTTCTTGAGTTAAATTCTGCTAAGATGGTAATTAGTGATCTTGGTTACATAGGAAAATCCCCAGGCACCACTCAAATCAATTAAAGCAGGATCCTTGCAGGTAGAGACCTAAGACTGCGCATTTTATAAGTGTCGCTTTAGAGACTGTACTATGTGATCAGGCTTGGGAAAAATTCCTGAAGTCTAAATGTTTACATGTTAGATTCCATTTCTAGTTCAGTTTCGAGAAATAATAATGTATAACTCAAGGTGTATGTTATACATATATATCTTTCCACACATACCATTATGTCATACTCAGTAATCGCCTCTGTGGTTTTCCAACTTAAAAATGTAGTTTGTAATTTCTAATGTCAACATACAGAACATTATTATTTTGTTGAATGTCAGTATTAAGCTATAATATAAGAACACTGTAATTTATCTAAATACACTATAGCACATAAGATTTAATTTATTCCCCTGTTTGTTTTTACAAACATATTTTAGTGTATATAATATTACAGTACAAAGAATATATAAATCTTAGTAATAACTTCAGTATAGAAGTGGAAAAGGTCCTTATGTACTTAGAATATAAATGATAGAATGAGTCACATAGCTCTCAAAGGCATTATTCCCTTTTATTTGTTTGAGTAACCTTAGGGTTATTCACATGTCTCTTTTGTATATAGTGTCATTGCAGAAATTGCCATTTTAAACTCTAAGCATTTTAGGCAATTTACAAACAATCATTTTAGAATTTAATGTGATATGCAATGCACTTTAAGTCTTAAAATATACATACTGAAATCTGTATCTATAATGTCCTTAATTTTCAAAGAACATATCAAGTATAAAGTAAATGGAGCAGCCTCTAGAAGGGTCCATATTAAGGAGAGAAATTTAATATTGCCATTCATTATTGGAATGGTACATATAAGTGGGATTCCCCCCCCCCCCCCCAAAAAAAATTATTGGAGTTTTTAAGGAACTAACTGCAAAGCTAAGTGATAAGAGCAGACTTTATTCAATTTGAATACTGAGTGTACCCAATTTGAAAACAAATACATGATTTAATATGGTTTTGGATGACAAAAGCATATGAAGAAATATAATAAATAGACAAGCAATAATATTATAGTGCTGAGTCCCATGTTGTGGTTGCAATCAATGTTTTGATAAAATAAGAAAGATATTTTAAAAGGTAAATCTAGGAGGGAAGGAATACATTTTTAAAATCTACATTGAGCATTCAGCTCTAATACATAATAAAGGACATGACAGAGCTAGTTAGAGGTGGAGAGAGCAGAACCAAATGAGTGATATTAAGTGCAGAAATAACAGAGAGAAAAGAAAATAGATGAAACCCCAATTTATGGTCTATCTAACTTCAGAGATATTAGTATTTTGCCGACTTATTTCTCATTGGATTGTATGTGCCCCAAGATGAAAAAAGATCTTTCATTTTTACCTTATTCATAAGTATGTAACTATCAGACATAATTTATATGATAAATAATTTAGATGATATTTAAGGCAGGCAGTTGAGTCATATTTTAAAAATTCTTTCTCATTTAAAAACATTCTTCAACATACTTATGTTTTGAATTGAAAATAGTTTTTTTTTTCAGGTAGTATATTCTGATTAAGGTTTTCCCTCACCTAACTCTTCCAGACCCTCTCACTTCCCACACACAAATCCGTACCCTTTCTTTCTCTCTTTCCTTAGAATACAACAAACATCTAAGAAATGATAATAATAATGAAAATAAGATAAAATAAAAATAAACCAGGATATGACATATCAAATAGAAAAAAGGAACCAAGAAAAAGAACACCACATTCACAAATGCTGAGACACACATTCCCCCATGCAGAAAGCCCTAAAACAATATTGAAAATGACAATATATAATAAGTCAAGTATTCATGAAGTAAAAAAATAATGCCCAGGCAAAGTATTGTGAGACACAGAACCTCTAAAAATACCATTGAATTCATTTTCTTTTTTTGGCTATCTACTCCTGGGCGTAGGGACCTAGGCAGGTCCCATTGGAGAATCCTGGTCAAGATGTGGTCCTCGCCACCACTGCCCCTTTACTATCTGGCTTCAGTCTTAGGTCCTCCTTTTGGCTGGCACCTTTTCTTTCTCTTAGCATAAGATTTCGGGTGAAATTACCAGTTTTTAAGAGTCCATCATGTCAATAGTCAGATTGTGAGATACAAGTGTCTCTTTAGTGTATCTTCACTTCTGCCAAGCTCATTATGGTAGAAATTTTATTTTAGTAGTTGTGTATTAAGTTCTCTGTGTAATGTGTAGAGTCTCACAGCAACAATTTCCTCTGAATCCAGGAATACCTATCATCTAATTCCATGGTGTTGAATCCCTTTCATGAGACTCTAGCACAAAAATTCTGATTTGTTTGAAGCAAGGCTAGTGATGTTATTTATCTAACAGGTTTATCTGCTTTCTGTTACATTGGTCTAGCCTAATCTTTTCAATTATTTCTAGATAGTGGAACTGTAGCTGTTGGTTTAAAATTATGTTCATAATATGTGTATCTATGTCTGTATGTAAAGGAAATTAGTAGTTTTGATAATCTGGAAATATGTAAATTATAGTATTATCTTACAAAGATTTATGATGAGTTTACTGCAAAAATTAATACAAAGATTGGTCAAAATACAAAATTACATATTAAAAAATACAAAATATCAATATAACTCTACATTGTCATATAACTATGTAAGGCCTATTTTATGAATTTTTATAAATCTGAAACTTAACCACTTACACTTTCTTGGGAAGATATAATGTAGAAAACAAATAAACTGATGTGACAAATCCTAAATAATTATCTTTCACACCAGTCCAATTTACTGTACACATTTTTTCTGCACTATGCATATGTATCTGAGCATTATTAGAGCATTTTCCTGTAATACCTTCCGAGGATCTATGGACAGATAGAAAAGATCTATGGAATTCTATCGAAATAGTGTTCCTTATGTTAATATTTTGCACATTATTATATGGAATTCTGTTTTATGATGGATATTATTTCAGAGTATTATTTCTCATTAGGCAATTTCAAAAGCACTTAAAATTTTTATTTCTAAATTGTGGCCACAGTTAGAAATTGTATTTAATTATGTATGTTGAGCGTTATAAATTCTAAATTGCCTTTCAGACCCTGTAGTTTAACAAGTTACAATTTTGAAAGTTTTTTTTTTTACAATTTAAAACAAGTACTTTCAAAGTGTCAAACTTTTTAAGAAAGGAAATTATCGTTAAAATGTACACTAGTTCATTTATCTTCTATAGTCTTTGACCTTAAACAGAACTGTGTTAAGAAAAAAGGTCATCTTCTACAGTGGATACAAATATTTAGGAGTATAAATTTATATCACTTTTTGTAATATGCATTTTTCTGATTTTAAAGTTTAAATGTTAACATTAGTTATGACATAATTATACAATGATATAGAATAATCCATTCAGAGTTGAATCAGAGCTTTGATTAGGAGCCTAGGGATGTAGCTCAGTAAGGGATGTAGCAAGTAAGAAGAGTTGCTGTGCAAGCATGAGGATCTGGGTTGAAATACCAAGCACTGATATAAAATCAGTTGGTAACTGCACTTATCTATAACCCAGCATTAAGGGTCAGAGAGAGAAGGATTCCAAGGAGCTTGCTGGTCTACCAACTTAGCAGAACTATTAAAGCTTCTGCTTACTGAGACACCTAGCCTCAGGGAGTAAGGATAAATGTGAGAGAGGAAATCGTGAAAGTTATACTTCTCTGGCCTTCACATACACACGTATGGGTGAAAACACCTATGTCCTCATGTGTATGTATCACACACACAGGCGTGCACGCACACAAACACACACAAATGTGTAAGAACACAGTTATTACTATTTAATTGTTTTCCCCAAAAATATAATTTGAATATGTTAATTTTTGTAACAAACATGTTTTCTTTGAAATAGGGAAGGGTATACTAACTCCCATACACTTCAGACATACTTACAGCAAATAATTTCATCTTTTGGGTATAACTGAAGATTATTGAATAAAATGTTTAATTCTTGATAGTTTTAATAAAAAACCTTATTTTCCATTTCTTTGCTTTTTCTTCCTTATGTGATACTTTGGCCAAGCACTCAAAGAAAATTTATGTGGAAACTTCCTTTGTTTCATTTTTTATATATAAGATTGGATTTATTTAGATAAGAAATATGATATTGAAGTATTCCTTATGAATAATTTTAAAAAGGAATATAGGATCACAGAGACTGTGGACTGGAAGTTTCCTTTCTCTACTTGCAACTTCTTCTCCTCTTCCTCATCCTCTCTTCCACCTTGAGACAGGATTTACTGCACAGGCCAGGCTATATTCTAACTTGAAACCTCCTCTTTAGATGCTCAGTCCTGGGACTGCATGTCCATGTCAGCATGCCTGCATTGCATGCGCTGTTTGCAAATCCACAACCATTCCAACCTCCCAATTTTCATTATTATGTTTATGATTACTGTTTGTATCTGTATATTTTTGCTGCATCTGCATATTTGCAGTAAACACTTTTAGATTATAAAATGAACCTTGAGAAAAAATACCATGTAAGACATATTTCAACTTAAGGCACAACCCACGCATGTACACATACACATGCACACACACACACACACACACACGCATACATGTAAGAACACTGAGCATCTCTGAATTAAAGTAAAGATTATATGGTATCATGATGATCACAGTGCCCAGAGATTCCGTTTTTTTTTTTTTATTCTTTAGCAATGAAAGTCTTTCCAACAAAGTTTAATACAAGGAAGACTCTGCCATAAAAAGTAAACTAAAATTAGAACCTCTAGATTAAAACAAGGATTTTAGTCCAGTTTCAGGTCCACTGATACACCTCAACCCTTTCGCTTTTTATGATGTAATTGGGCAACATAGAATTGAAGGGGCCTCTTCAAATTTACTTGACTTTAATTATGTTAGACTCAGTATGCTAATTGAGAAAATTCGGCTTTAGCATTATTCTTAAACAGTTTCTTTGATGCAACACCTGCATAAAGATAGGACCCTAGAATAAAAAATACGTTTAATAGTGCAACCAATAAGTTCAAACTAGAAAGCCAATGATGATTGGACAAATATTAAAATGAAGAAATTGCTCTCAATACATATTAGAAGAATTCAGATTTTTTTTTTTCATTTTTATCAGATAGTATACTTTTCATGTTGCTCTAAAAATCTAGAGTTTTTGAAATGCCCTGTAATTCCACTATTTAAGTACCTCATCATTTGGATATTTTAAAGCATTTCATCTATTGATTAAACTCAACCTCTGAGAATAGTGACTAATATATATATATATATTATATATATATATATATATATATATATATAGATATATATATATAGTGATCAATGTGTATTTGGCAACTAATTTATAAAGGGGGTTGTGTTCCAGTTCAGAACTATGTACAAATGTGACAAAGATATATTTTGAGTTTGAATAAGTTCAGTGGCTTCCAGAGCAAATATTTTGTTTTATCTATTAGAGAAGCAGAAAGCTAGTTTAACCTGTTTGACTAGATGCTCAGGGCCCAATAATCTCAAATAAGCCAGGATCCTAATTTATGTTTCAATCTATAGTGCCTTCTTTGCATCTCTATTTTTCTAAGCCGAAATGCATGAAGAATGGATATATCTTTAAAAAAGTAAACATTTGCTCAAAGCATGTTCCTTCATATAAATTATTTTTACTAAGGTCTAAATGTAGGCTGAAATAGAGTAAAAACATGACTGTAAGAATGGTGATTCAAAGAAATTTCACTCTTGAATTATGAACAGAAATCCTTAGCATAATTCTCCAGTGGACTATGTGATGATATTTAACATGAATATGCTTCATTTCCTTGACAAGCCTTTTTATACTGGCAGAAGAATATAGTGAGAATCTCTTTACATTATCATTTACTGCTAAAAGTACAGGAAGGTTCAGACTAATTAGAAATCTGGTTGCTACTAAGCCATTGCACTAAGCATACTAAACCAAGCTGTTGCTCTCTTAATATTTATTAACACATTTTTACTGATTGCAGAGAGTAAAGAAATGGAAATCACTTGTTTTGAAATTTAAAATGGAAAATTTTTATAAGACCCCCCCCCCAAAAAAAAAACCCTTTGGCTGTATCAAGTTCTACAACTTGAGTTGTAATACTAGATTACAAAGATTCAATGTTGTTAAAGAACACAAGGACTGCACAGTATTAGATAAAAGCTGGTTAGTTAGATGGAACAGAGAATAGATGGGTTCCAATGGTAATATAGTTCATAGATTGCAACTCTCAAACCAACTATGTCATTTACTTTTTATAAAATCTGCTTGTGGTTCAGTGTGGTAAGGCCCTCAATTATGATCTCAAGTATAACAGAAAGAAGGAAGGAAGAAAAAATTCTCTCATTTTTTTAAAATTTTACAACATTTTAACTGATAGATATTGACCTTAGCTGTCTTAATTATTGGAAATAATGCTGCAAAATGTGGGAGTAAGAGTATATCCTAAACATTTAAAATATTGTTCCTTTCTATTAATAAAACAGGCAAAGACAAACAAATAATAAATGAACTCACTTCAATGTTGTATTAGTTGCTTTTTATCTATGTGATAAAATGCTGTAAATAAAGAGTTTATTTTGTTTTATAATTCCAGAAGGGGCATCTATAATGGTGGAGGAAGCATGAGCAGGCAGCCAAAGCACGACATTAAACAATCACAT
>NW_024544275.1:0-61843 GCF_018167655.1 Microtus oregoni | reverse complement strand
TGACTTGACATTGCCATTTTGTATCATTAATAACATGACAAATCTATTTTGTATATATGTCCTGAGTTTGTAGCCTTCCTTTATAATGAGTCCAAGTATTGCATAGCCTTATCTAATATTTATCATTATTTTTCATAGTTCTTATGTCTTTATCTTCCCCTCCTCCCTACTAGGAATATAGAATAATCTGCAATATTAATTGCTTTTCCACTTGACTTCATATTTCTCTTTAAATAAAATAAAATCATGTCTCTTTGTCATTGTTCACTATGTGTGTTTCTGAATCATTACTTTTTAACATCCTCTCCTATGTCTAAGTTTTATAATGTGTCACATAAATGATAGGCATTTTTGATTAATGCATTAAACAATAAACCTGTTGAATATAAATATTTTCCAGCACTAACAAGATGACTACTGAAGGGGGATATCAGTAGGAGAAGGACAGGAAAGAGGGAAGACAATAGAGGACAAATATGTTACAGATATGAAAATATTACAAGGAAACTTACTATTTTTTTACCATAAATTAAGCAATAGAAATAAACCAAATACATATAAAATGACTAACAAGGCACTCGGACACTCACACACACACATTTCTTGGCACAAAGTTTTATCTCATTGCTTTAGCATTGGGCTTAATCATGTTTGCAGAATTGTTTATTTTCTCTGTGATATTAGGTACTATTTTAGTCAGTGTTTTATTATTGTAAAAATCATCAGGAAATGTCCAGCTTTATGACTTTATCTGGTAGCAAACAAAAGGTCAGGTTATAGAGAGATCCTCCTCTATGAATTTATCATAGCATCTTGCAACTTAAGCCACTTAATTTCCCTGTTTATGAGTTTGAGTGAGTCAACATAAAATTTCATTGAATGAAGAGCATGACTTTTGATTTCTTACGGTTCTCTTCTTTGTTTTCCACTTACCAAAATTCATCATTTTCTCCCTAACATTTTCTTTTGTGTTTTCACACATTCAGCGAGACTCAAATTGAATGTCTCCTTGTCTACAATGCCTCTTCCAGTGCACGAGTAGCTCAATATCCTTTTCTCTGTACCCCCGTTAATTTCTCAGAATTATCAATTCTTGCTCTTGTAAACACTTCATTTATTTATAGTTTCTATTAGGTTGTGAACTTTGACAAAGATTGACTGTCATTTGTATTCTCAAAAACTACTGAAGAATTATGTACATTCTGTATATGACTCTCATAGAATTAAATACACGAATCATTACACAAAGTTACAGCAATGGGTCGATGATATAAAAAATAATGTCCTTATTTCAAAGGAAAACAGAGTGAGGACTCGTAAATACAAGGCCAAAATTCTAGACTATCTTTTAGTAGAAATGGAAGGTAGGTCTCCACACCTAATGCTCTTTCAGTGTGCCTCTTAGTAACACTTTCCTGCAGTAATTTTTCTTGTGAATCATGAATATTACATTGAATCTATCCGACATTTATATTCCTGAGGTTTTCAAGAATATAAAAGTTAATAACAGGTTAAAGGTTGATGCACTAATCTCAGAAGATACAAAATGCTAGATATATTGAATAAAAATGACTACTAGAAGTGTTTAATTGTGAGAAGATGTACATGTTTTATGTCATGGTAGGAAGATACTTTTATGTGAAATTTTCCCATAGAGAGAATAAAATAAAATATTGATCACTTTTAGCAATTTATGAAGTAGTAGTTCTTCACTCTCTGACATCCCCAGAGAACAGTACTCAAGTAAATTTTTTAAGAGAGATTTTCTTCTTTGCCTCTCAAATTAATATGCTCAGAAATATTTTTATGAGTGAGAGGAAGCTAGTTATAAAACTCTCAAAAGAAAAATGAGAAAAAAAATTGTTATTTGAAATGACTGAGCAGGAATGTGCACAATTACTTTTCAATAACATATTTTACTTAATTATCTTCACATTTGCTTTGTTCCTGATTTTACATTTTTATTATAGACAATATGGCAATAATCTAATAATTTTAAAATTGTATATTATAAAAATTCAGGATGCTTTCATAGAACTACAACATGCATAGAAGTTTGGGTAGCTTAAATTGAGTATCTAACTTGTGATTGTTTTGAATTAGTGTGCATCTGTTCAATTTTTTTTCTTTGATTATTACAAACTATTCTTTACAATTTGCTAACAAATTATGTTAAAAAGGTATATCTAGTCAAAATGAAAACCATGTGTAGTAGGAGCGGCAGGCTGTGTTCCTGCCGGCCCCAGCTCCCGGCTGCCTGGCTAGATTATGCCCCGAAATAATTACAGGGAAACTGTATTATTTTAAACACTGCTTGTCCCATTAGCTCTAGCCTCTTACTGGCTAATTCTCACATCTTGATTAACCCATCTCTAATATTGTGTGTAGCACCACGAGGTGGTAGCTTACCAGAAAGGTTCTAACCTGTGTCCATCTCTGAGAGGAGAGCTATGGCGACTGCATTCTGTTCTTCTTTTCTTTTCTTTACTTTTTTTTTTTTTTTGAGACAGGGTTTCTCTGTGGCTTTGGAGCCTGTCCAGGAACTAGCTCTGTAGACCAGGCTGGTCTCTCCAACTCACAGAGATCCGCCTGCCTCTGCCTCCCGAGTGCTGGGATTAAAGGCCTGCGCCACCATCGCCCATCTCCCAGCACTCTGTTCTGTCTACTCTGCCTACCTATGTTCTTTACCTATCAGCCAAGCAGTTTTCTTTATTAATTAACCAATAGACAGATGACCCTCCTCCATCAACTATGGACTTTGATTCAAATGATCATTGTCTAATTGATTTTTTATAATACCAGCTTTATTCATTCAGAATTTATCTTCCAATGTAAAAGTATTAAATAGCATGCAAATTGATTGAAATATTATTAAAAACAGTTATTGAGCAATAAGACACTAATAATCATTCACATTTTGTAGTTATAACAAAATGAATTATAATATTTATCACATTGAAAAAGCTACAATTCCAAAGTAAACCATTTGCAAGAAATTCATTGCAGATATATTTTTCTGCTACAAAAGATGATAATTGAAACAGGATATTTCCTGAAGATGTTTGTATGTTGAACCTCACACTTACTGCTATTTTTACAGTAGGTACATAACATTTTGCTCATAATGTCAAGGTTTCTGTGCTGACTCCAGTGCTTTGTATATGGAGTTGGAAATTAATTGAAAATGAAATCACAATTCTATTTTCACCTAAAAGCCTTTGGCATAACTATCATCAAATGACATATTTTAGAGATCATTTGTTATGTTTTAAAACATCTGAGTGTTCTTGTGTACTTTTGGTACATTTTCTATTGCTATAACAAAATGTATGGGATTAGGCTAGTTATTCAGAAGGACATTTATTTTTACTCATGCTTCTAAAAGTTCATCAAGTTTCTAGATTCTTTTAGCTTCTGGTGAAGGATCCATTGCAGAAATGCAAAGGCCTAACAGGTACTTTCCGAGATTGCACATAGAAGGAGTAACCTTTTTTATCATTGATGAATTGCTGCTTCTTTGGGGCATCATCATTGCTCAACCAATCACTGTTTTTGTAATCAGTGCTATAAGATCTTAACAGCATAGTAGTCATACAGCAAAGAGAAGATGTGTCTTTTGTGTATAAAATATATTTAGTGAGCAACAAAATTTATGTTGGAACATAATACATTCATGTGGCTATAGTTGGAAATGGGTTATTTTGGGGGGTGCGTTCATCTTCTCACATGGAAGGGTTATAAAGGCTCACTGAGCTATTGAACCTTCTTCTATGGATATATCAGAGGTTCTCTCACTTCTAGATGTTACAGAAGAGGTAAAAAAATGATTGCTTATGGAAACACTTCAGTGGTGTGGTTCCCCATAAATCGTGCAACGGACTCTTTAGTGGTACAGCTTATTACAATGCAGCTGTGACTCTTACTGAGGAAGCTACCATAAATTGTTTAGACAACTTCTCGGTGGTACAGCTAGCTAGCTACCTTTCAATTTCTAATGTTCATGTAATTAACCCTCTAAAACTTACTGGCTCACCAATGTGTACTAGGACAAAATCGTTTCTTTGATCTTCTAGTGACATCTGTTTCTCTAGCGTGAATAAGAACCATGGAAAGCCAGCTCTTAATGACATATTTGGTTGTTAACCTAGTTCTGTGAGAGCAAGAACCCACACCGATTAGATGGCATTGGTCAATTCGGGCAGTCTCTGTAACTTTCTTTAATCACCTCCCCCTTAAATCTCAATTCCAAATATAGCCACAAGATGTATTAAGCTCCAACATGATTTTTGTTGTGGACAAAATATATTCACTATATAGCATACTCATCTTCTCTCTGGTATGTGGCATAGAATACTCATGGATTTGAATGAAAAAAGAAATTGGAATTTCAAATAAGTTCATTTACTTTTAGGGAGGAATAGCTCTATATAACACTGAGAGATATTTGTTTAGACTTTCACGCCAAGCCAATTAAAATCTGGCATTTAAAATATTCCATTTCTTATTTTCTTGATTTTCAAGGAATGGTATATAATTGGTGGTGATAGGAATTGTTAGGTTTGAAAATATCACTCTAATTTATTCAAATATGTCAACAAAAGAGAGGTATCCACATTGTTTATTTCTGATTTGTGTGTTATCATATGGATAATGCTGAAATTGACCATATGTATAGTAGCCTATGGGAATAACATAATTAAGTAAGAATGTATTTTATGAAGGAAAATAAAATTTTCCCCTCAAGAGCTATCTGCTGCTATTTTACATATAAGTATAAAAGCTTTGTTGTGCATCTGTATTTCAATTTAAAGATAGCTATTATTTTAGTATATGAATGCATTTGTTATGAAAAAAAAATCTTTGCAATATTCTAAATATTTGAAGAAATGAATGGAAGTTTACTATTGAAAATTTTATGAGAAGAAATGTGTACACTTTGAGGTATTTTCATAACAATTATTTTGACCTATAACATAAGTAAATAATATCTGAAATATTTAGTTCTTACATATTATATAGATATACTGGTTATTGACTATTAACTAATACCAAACATTGAAGAAAATATTTTAGTAATGAAGATGGAATTTTTTTCTGTCAATTTAACTCAATAGTAATTTCAAGCTTAGAAAAGCAAATAATTCTGTAATGATGGCTTTTATAAACCTGTTTCTTTATAATTTCTCAACCTAATCCCTTGATATAAATCTGTAGAAATTTTCCCTCTGAGTTTTCATTTACAAGCCAAGAACTGCCATTTGCTTTTACAATTCCTTACTTTAAACACAATGAAACATAAGAAATTTTAGCCTTGTAGGATTGGCCCTCCCTTAAGTCATTTATGTTTGTCAAATAATGTTTTCTGAGTTCTTAGTTTGTGTAGAAAATAAAATACAAAGGTAAGTAAGCCATGCTCCTGGTAGTTAAAGAGCCTTTGTAATATGAAGTTTTTTTTTTCTGTATTAGAGGATTTAGTGGTTGTGAATGAATAAATAATCCTTTATTCATAAATGGGAAAGAAAGTACATGGAAAGGCCCAGCGTTATATTTGCTAAATAAATACTACCAAATAGTTTCCTTTAATTCCACTAGCATGACTAGAATATTAAGGGATGAATAATATCCCATTTATTCAATGAGACTGATTTAGTCAATGCTGTTGTATTTGAAAGACTATGGACATGACCACATCAATTAATTTTAGATATACTTTTCCATCAAATACCCAATACCAACATCACTTAATTCAACTTCATTTATGAATGACATTAACACTAAATTTAAAATAAAATTAGTATGTGTTACTTGAAAGTTATTTTGGTTGCAAAATATACCTATAGTTAGTTTTAACTTTTAATTTTGTTTATTTTACAAAATAGATGAAAGAGAAGATGTTCAAAAGAAAACATTCACAAAATGGATAAATGCACAATTTTCTAAGGTAAGAATTTTATGTTATATTTATTTGAAAATGAAATATTTGTTGAACTTTTAATATGTGTTCTGAAAGTAAATATTTCAAATGTTCATATTATTTTTCTTATGTTTCAAATTTTGACTGTTTAAATCTGCATATGTTACACTTTGTTTTGATTCAGTAAAATGCAGGAGAGCATATGATAAAGAGATGTGATTTAATTTACAAATGATATCTGTTTGATTTTTATATCAGCAAGTCATTACAGTAAATTCTGTCAATTATCTTTTCTATTTCAAATATTAAAATGCATGAGGAACCTTATTGTTGATAAAACTTATATTTTGTCTTCTTACTTATTTAACAAAAGCTAAAATAGCTGAATTTTGGATTATTAAGTGTCTGTAACTAGAACATATTTTAAAATTATATAAAATAATAAATTATCACTTTTTCTATAGCCATAAATATATACCCTAATTAATTTATGCCTCAATTTATATCATAATTCATAGTGTAACCCCAGATAATTATACACATAAACACCAAGGAAGATTCTAACCATAAAAAGAAGCATTTTAAGTGCAATTTAAAGGGGTCTATTTAAATGTCAAGAGTAGAAAACTTGAATTTAGATTTAATCATACTAGATTTGAGCAAATAAACCAAATGGTTTTATTTAGTTTTCTTACCTTCCATCATGTATATGTAAGTACATAAATCCCAAGGGTCTATTTAATACACCAAACTCAGAAAATGGGCATATAGAAAGATCTCTGTATGAAAATGTTTTAGGAGTGACAAAACTCTGATAATGGACGCTTTACATTTTATTAAGAAGATATGGAAGATTCTTAAGCGAAAACTTTTAGTAGATTGCATTGCCACTGTTAATAAATATGGCCTACCCTCTCCATGGATCTTTCTCCTCTTGTAAACAGTTTAGTGTTAGAACCGACATAATGTAATAGAAAGTAAAAGACCAAAATTTCTTTTCTTGCTTTTACAAAATGCTTTCAAGTATCATTATGGTATTTAAAAGCAAAACATTGAAAACTTCACTTGATCATGTAGGAAGAGAAGCAAGTTCTTGAGTTTGCACTGATGGTTCTTAAAATGTTCTCACTAAATTAAGAGTTAATTAAATTCCATTACAGAACTTTAGGAAAGAAATATAAATTAGAATATGTGTTTTAAAAGACCAAGTTTTTTAACTAAGTGAAATGCAAATGCAATACTAAACATGGAAGGCAGAGATGTAGAGGGTTATTTGAACTATGGGGGCCTGACTTAAGATGTGTCATAGGAAAAGAATTTTAATATTTGGCCTAGAAACTTTTCTTGTGATATTTTGGGAAAAAAGGTGGCTGCTATTTGCCCTTCTCCAAAAAGTCTGCATGAGGCTAAAGTGAAGAGATTTGTATTAATTCCATTGGTAGAGGAAATCTCAAAACAACCTAGTATTGACTTTGTTGTGTGGTTAGTAGTGATCTATAATGGAAAGATGCAAGCTGAGCAAGGGAAAATACAAAATTTGCAATTTGAGGAGAAAAGGAGCACCAGGAAGTAGAATAGAGCTAAGTCCTGTGTCCAAGGAGATACCATATCAAGAAATAGAATAAAGGTAGTAGTGATCTTAGGGCAAGAACCTACCCAGTTAAACTTCCAACGAGTGGGAAGGAATTAAGATAAGCTTATATCCAGGTATGGTGGTGCACTCTTTCAATCCCAGCACTACAGAGGCAGGAGGCCAGTCTGGTCCATTGATCCTGTTTTAGGATCAATAATCAGACACTTAAGGCAGTGAAGAAGCCATTGAAAACAGAAAGCTGATGAAGATGTAATTAGCAAGCGGTCCATGCTCCATCCCCAAATGTAGCAGGACTTGGCAACTTCAGCCACATTGGTATGGCTTTAGAATCAAAGATACAAGAAAAGGGGTATTGAATCTTCCTCTGTGACTAAGGAAAGCTGATGCAGCCAGAAATGTGTCAGGGTTAACCCTGAGTGGAGGCCCAGAGTCTATTGCATGAAACTGTGAAACTGAAGCTTGGATTGCCTTGGAGAAACCAAGATGTTGGAGTTACCAGAGTCATGAGATACCTGCAGAGGAAAGCTGTTAACAGGGAATATAAACAGCAAAAGACAAAGAAGTGTGTGGCAGTCAACATAGCTGAAAGGAGCTATAGATTTGACGAGCACTTTGACATCAGATATGGGTATGCAGATTTTAGAGTTTGCTCACTTGGTTTTTGGCCTCCTACTTTGATGCATCCAGTACTCCCACAATGTGCTCCCTTCTCTATGTTCTGGAAATATATATATATATATATATATATATATATATATATATATATATGATGACACTATATATATACATTTATATATATATATAAATGTATATATATAGTGTCATCATATATTGGAAATATGTGATCTGTTCTTTTTTAATTTTGATTTCATGGAGGATTACAGTTAAGTGATTTCTTGAATCTCAGAAAAAAACTTTGAACTTTTGTCTTTTAAACATTGTAGAGACTGTGATAGACTATGGGGACTTTTGAAGTTGGACTAAATGCGTGATATGGCTACAAGCATATGCGGACCAGGAAGTATAATGTGGTAGTCTAAATAGATATGTCCCCCATAGTCTCATGTGTTTGAGTGCTTGATCCTAAATGCTGATAGAGAAATGGAAATATCATGTGAGTTATTTAAGAAAGCAGTTTTCTAACCTAGAGGAAAACTTTTAACAAATGGATAAAATATGAGTCTATTCAAGAATACATATTTTTCCTGTAATCTCAGTGTTAAATATTAGTATCCTAAATGACCAGATACTATTGCTCATTACTACAGATAATTAGTTCTATGGTAAGTTTTAAAAAATAGAAAAAATAAATAAATAAAAAATTAGCCGATGGATAGTTTGAAAACAAAAAATGGAAAATAATTGTTTCCTGTGTGTTAAATTAAATACAGTCCTGTAAATGTACAGCGATACAATGAATAGAGATGCAAAGTTTCATCACTAAGGCATAGAAGTACATTTACGGGATATTAGTAAATTTTAGAGTCATAACAAAGTATATCTTTGTTACTTTGTAAAGCCACAGACAGGCTGTTTTAAAGAAATACATGTGGTCAAAGATATCTTTATCATTTTGGTGTCACTAGAAGCCAGATATGTGTTTGCGGTACATCCCACATATTTTCCACTTCTTCAGTACAATTTTAAACTAAGTCCTATCTCTTTTTCTAAATAGCTCTTATATTAACCTTCGATTCCAAAAATTTCTACTAGAATGTCATTTATTGCATCCATTCTATATAGATAAGCAAACAATATTTATCCTAACAGAAACACAAAGCCATTTCAAGATAAGATTAATTCAAGGTAAATATTCTTCCCGTGTAATTTGTAGATATGTTATAATCCCAAAGAAATGTCTGGTGTTTACCCATGACAAATATAATTTATATTATAAAAAATGTGTTCATTTACCTAGGCTTATAAAAAGAAAGCACAGATTTAATGTCATCACCAAATGCAATTTTTCACAATATATGCTTTTATGCATGTGAGGACAAAAATATGGGAATAAAAAATGTTTATTATTAGGTCAATTGTAAAATATAATGGTTATCTCCCAATGAGTTACATAATAATTTTGGTTTTTCACTGTGTATAATGGCTGTCATGATATGTATGTTTTCGTTACATCTTTCTGTTTGGTTTTTCCAGGTTTAATATGCACCTTTACTTTTCACTAACACAAGCTGGGTGTATATAATTATTTTTGTCTATAAATATTTAACAGCCTGTGGAACGATAACACATTTATATCATAATTGCTGACATGGATGTCTACACTAAAAAGATATGATTCATCTTACCAGGGTAACAATATGGTGAAGTAGCATTCACTGACTTAACACGGTTCCCATGGAGATGCTTCATGATTTACCTTCTAGCCAGTATGGAGGGCATGACACATTAAAAATAACATGAAGATTGTGAATATTGGCATGGTTAAGAAGGTTCAGTAGATAAATGAGCTGTTGTCTAAGGGCACGAGCTTAAGCCAATGCAATCAATCCTCAGATCCCACGTGAAGGTAGAAGGTCAGAACTGACTTCACAAATTGACATCCACATTTTTGTGTATCATATATTCCCTCAAAAAACACAACTATTTACTAAAATTTATATTGACAATCTACAACGGGGCTTTCACATGATGTGCTGAGGCAAAATTTTATGCGCAACTGATATTCAAGAGAAATACATACAATTTAAACTTCATTAATATTATATTCTTTATAACTTCACATCTACTAAAAATAAAACATATACGAAAAGAACATTGTAAATAATAAAACAGAAATGGTGCCACTTTCTTATTGCTGGAACAATTTTCTGAATTGAAAGAATTATATTTATGTGATTTATGTACTGACCTCGCCCATGTATTTACTTTATTTTTCCAATGCTATCATCTTGCCCTCGGGAAAACATGACATTTAAATTGTAATCATTATCCTCATAATTTTGTCATGCTCATAAAATAAGCATAAATTTTAGTTCTACATCATACTGTGTAGTGAATTCTACTTATTTGTTTCTTTAACTACAACAGTTAGTATCTCTTCCACTTTTAGTCCCACCCCAAATTGGAAAAGCACTTTGCATTGTTCTCCTTGCTTCCATTTCTAACAGAGCTCAAAACAATACTGTCCTCTTATTTATTCTTCTCACAGGAAATATGCGTAAGTTCAAACGATCGTGTCTACACATCTGATCCACATGCAATATTTTGCTCAGGAACAAAAGGTTTTGCTGTGGTTGAAAACTAAGTCCTTGGTGTCTGTTTTAGACAGACATTTTGCAGGGATGTTTTAACACATACTGTGTCAGAACAGGGTGCTGAAGTTCACACTGGAGGTTCCACACTCTTTGAGTAAGGTCATCAAATCACTCTTTTGTCTGGCTGACCTGACAGCCTTTCTTTCCTTGTTTACATTGGGAAAATTTATAACACTTCCAGAGGCAGGTGCTCCTGATCCCTGAGATGATATTCAAAATATTTCTTGGGCTTTGGAGACTTTCATTTCAAATTTTTAGATGTGAAATTGTCAACCAGTAGGATCTATAGAAACATTCCAGAATGGTAAAAATTGAGAACTTTGAAATACTTTTGATCCCAAACGTTTTGATGAAAGAGATTGAAACTCTCTGAACCTAGATTTTCATAGTTAGCAGTTTTAATTGAGAGTTGCTTAGATGTGTTATCATCTCTTTTGCTGGGTTTTATATATTTTCTTGTCATAAAATAGGTAAAATTGAATAGTTATTTATGTTTTATTATCTTGCTATCCTCTGTGTACCAATCTGTGCCCCATGTATTTATTATATGTTGCCCAAACACTAAGTTTGAATGAGTTCAAAATATATGATCAGTAAATCTACATATAAGTGCTATACAAAATATTTCTTAGGTCCAAAGTGGGCCCCCCAAACAGTAGTGCTGCTGATAATACCGTAAATGATGACGTGAGTGTAATCCAGGAAGGATTGATTGGGTAAACAGAAGCCTAAACTCAGCATTCCTCAGAGTTTCTCAAGGCTGGTTTCTGTTTACCAGAAAAACCAATACCCCCCTTATCTGCTCCCATTACTCAGCTATGTGGGGCAGGGGCATCTAGTTCCTGACTAATCCTAACAGACTGTTTCAGCTCAATGATCCCCATCTTGCTGACAGTCATATAAAATCCACTCACTTTTCCAACAAGCTGCAACGCTCTATTCTTGTAGGCAGACCAACAATTTGATTTCTTCCAGGAAACCCTATTTTCCACCCACAGAGTGGTCCAGTTCAGTGGTTTCACTGCACCCTCATTTACAATACCTAAGTTGGTAGAATTACTAGGGCAGAGTTGTTGTGTCGTGCAATGATTACCTAAGTTATAAACTAGCTTTTCTGCCCCTAGCTTCCTGTTTCTTCCTATTCTTCGTTATTGAGAAAAATCAGATCTTAAGAGAAGATGAAGGATACTAAAATGTGTACCAGGCTTTGGCAATACTTGAATATGGTCCAGTGTTTTAGGGTGAATAGTATTGGTACAGGAAGCAGAAATTCTGAGAATTCAGAACATTTTATTTCTGGATAGCTCCATATAAATGATACTGAGAGTTATATTTTTGTGGTGAACTTTTCCAGTGACCTAATGAGATGAATACTAAAGCAAAGAAAAGTGAACAATTAGGTGGCTTGTTGAACGTTTGTTGCTAGGAAGAACAAACCAAGAACTAGACTCCTGAAATCCATGATACTTCCACATAATCTGTTTTTCTGATATCTTCTCTATTATTGCAACATTGCACTTTTCTTAATGCATTATAAAAATAGTAAGATCAATGAAAACTGAGAACATGGTTAGAAGACATTGAAAACATTTTAAAGAAGATATTGAATGCTTGTAACTACTACTTTGACCCACTTTTCATTATTTAACTATTACCAAGACACAAATATTCTTCATAAGGCTTTTCTGTCGAGTACATGTGTTTGAATTTCAATATATTCAAATTAATATCAATAGAGTGATATCATTTTTCCATGCTAGTGTTTGATGAGAGAAGTAATGTAGTTTTCAGTTAAATAACTCAAGCCAAATATTTTTATGTGAATATTACATCTGATTTCTAATAGTCCCCAACAAGTTATTGTATGTGAGATTATTTTATTAATTAATATGAGTTTTATGATAAATTCAAAATTGGGCTTTTGTGTGTGCAGAGCCCACAACTGCAGTACTTATTGTTATGAACACTTGGAGAATGTGTCCAGATTTTGAATCTAGATATTGTGTTAATGGTTCAGTTCACTGAGAACCATTCCCTTTTGTATGTTCCTAAGTCTCATTTTTTTTTGCAATGCAGATAACAAACCAGAAAGTTAATTCAGTTAATTAAATAAAATAGAATTTTATAGGTCTCACTGTTTTCACTGAAAGTCTAATCTTTCTTAGAAGTATTTTTGTTATCATTTAACTGACTTTTACTGTGATCTCAATACTTTAGTTAATTGTAAAAGGGGCATAAATTTTACTTTCTGTGTTATACGTCCCGAAGTATCTTTTTTTTTCTTTTTTTATTGAGAAAAGGAGAAAAAAAAACAAGTTTCCACCTCCTCCCAGCCTCCCATTTCCCTCCCCCTCCTCCCCCCTTACGCCCCCTCCTCCCACCCTTCTCCCTCTCCTCCCACCCTTCTCCCCCTCCCCCCACTCCTTTCCCCCTCCCTCTCCAGTCCAAAGAGCTGTCAGGGTTTTCTGCCCTGTGGTAAGACCTAGGACCTCCCACCTCCGTCCATATCTAGGAAGGTGAACATCCAAACTGGCTGGGCTCCCACAAAGCCATCACATTACGTAGGATCAAACCCCCGTGCCATTGTCCTTTGCGTCTCATCAGCTCTCATTGTTCGCCATGTTCAGAGAGTCCAGTTTTATCCCATGCTTTTTCAGTCACAGTCCAGCCGGTCTTGGTGAGCTCTCAATAGATCAGCTCCACTGTCTCAGTGGGTGGGTGCATCCCTCGTGGTCCCGACTTCTTTGCTCATGTTCTCCCTCCTTCTGCTCCTCATTGGGACTTTGGGAGCTCAGTCCAGTGCTCCAGTGTGGGTCTCTGTCTCTATCTCCATCCATCACCAGATGAAGGTTCTATGATGATATGCAAGATATTCGTCAGTATTGCTCAAGGATAGGGTCATTTCAGGTTCCCTATTCTCAACTGCCCAAGGAACTTACTGGGGACCTCAGCTTGGGCACCTGGGAGCCCCTCTAGGGTCAGGTCTCTTGACAACCGAAGTATCTTAATAGAGATTTGAAATTGGCAGTTGCTATTTCTGTATAGTATGTAGTGGTATCAGTGGTAAGCCCATTTAACTTGAAAATGTAATTATTGACCAATTAGCAATATTATTGCCAACAAAGTGGGAAAAAAACATACTACTTACAGCTGATGGGTAAATGTATTGTTTATTGTGTTTATTCTTCGTTGGGGCCATATATAGCTTTCTAATTGAGAAACACAAAATTGGACATGGTGAAGATTCCTCAGTGGGTTAAAGCATTTGTTGCCAGGCTGGATGACCTGAATTGAATCACCATATCCCCCACAGTAAAAGAAGATAACTATTGCAAGTTGTCTCTTTCCTCTTACGTTATGTGCCTGTGCAATGTGTGTATTGAAACACATGCACATATAAATAAACATATCCAAACACAATAAATAAACATTTAAATTATAAAAAATAAGACAAGTTCACTTTTGTTATTTATTTTCATTTTGTATAGGATAGTTGGCACCTATGTCTCCAGAAGTATATAGTTGCTAAAATAATCCTTAATTGAGTACCATCTATGTGTGCCTGGCCTAGTATCTTATACTGATAAAGGTATAATAATATAAGATGGGCTTCCTTTAAGAGTTGCCATTAAGCAAGAGATGATTCTAGTTAATAATTAATAATAATTAATTGATAATAACTAATAATAACTGAAGAAATGTTTAAAAGGAGTAGTTTATTTTTAATATAGTAGAAGTACTGTGGGGGTACACATGAATTGCTTCGAGAGGTGGGTGACTTTGGAAATTAAAGTTACACTTGACATTGTGCGTGCAGAAGCAAAAGGAAAAGAAATGAAGGCAGATGGAAGTGTATGTAGAAAGGTATAATGATTAAAACTTTTCAGGTTAGTGGTGATGATGAAAGTTTATATGGCCAACCATTTTATATTATTTTGGGTGAAACAAAATCACAGAAGTTTTAAAGCACTAAGGCCTGATGGATTATTGAGGCATTTTTTGTTTGTTTGTTTGTTTTGTTTTTTGATGCAGCGTTTCATTGTAGCTTTGGAGTCTATCCTGAAACTAGCTCTTATAGTCCAGTCTGGCCTTGAACTCACAGAGTTCTGCCTGTCTCTGCTTCCTGAGTGCTTGGATTAAAGGCCTGTGCCACCACCACCTGCTCAGCACTAAATGAAAAATTTAGTTGGAAGCCTTCAGTTTCCATGTAAGAAATATGTGCATGCATGTACAATAAAGGGGCAAGTGGGATATATATGCTATGTAGATATATTTGATAAAATACACACTTCAGAATAATGCAACGTATGAGTCATTCCAAGAGTATTTTATAGGGTGGATTCCTGGAAATCACAGATAGGATTTCCAATTCCAGTATGGTAGCAAGTCTAGGCATTTGCATTTCTAGCAAATTTCTAGGTGATTCTGATAGAGCATGTCTAAGAACCATGCTTTGAAAACCATAGTCATTAAATCTGAGTTATTTAATCAGCTCTACAGAAGATGTTTAAAGAAATGCCACTGAGAAACTAGTGAGTCCTCAGAGGGAAGGGCCTTTCCTCGTGTTTCTGGTTGGCTGAAAACCCTACACTTGTTTGAGTTTCAGGTTTCTTTTGTTGCTTTCTTTCCATGAGTACATAAAAGATGAGTAGAAAAATTAAAATACTTATGCAAAAGGTGTGGAAAAAAGTTCAACTTATTATCAATATTGATTTAATTTGACTTATTCTGTCACTAAAATTATCTAATCTATAACAATATGATTCTTGTCAACTATTTTTTTTTACTTCGTGGCAGCAGTATCATCTCATTCAGGGACAATCCGTGGTCCTTCCAGTGTACTCTGCTTATTGAGCAGTTTATTATTGGTTTTATTTTTACCTTGTGAAGAGTTCCTTGACTTCCTCGATGCTCTATAAAATTATGATTGAATTTGCCAGAACCACAACCCACGGTTATAAATTCACGCATAGAAATATCTCACAAAGTAGGGAGAGGCCAGTTTTGTGAAGTTTTTGGTAGCCAAATGCAGCCTGTGGTTTGAAGAATGGCTTTGCTTATTCTTGGCCTAATTTAAACTAGATTTCACTACCCAAATTCTGTTTTAGGGAAAAATGACAAAATTGTGACTCATTGATGAAAGGAGACTAGTAGATTCCTTAATTTGAAGTGCTAGTGAGGACATTCCAAGGCTTATTTTTAGCTAGCAGTAATGAGAGTGAGTGAGAATTGTTTTCGTTCCAAAAGAAAAGCAGTTATGTCAATCTATATGATTCATCAAGTGTAGGTTTTCAAAGAGCTGTTTCAAAGTCACTCATACCTTCTATGTCATAAAGTGAGTATTTTAAATATGTATGACACTATTATCTTTCTTAAATAACCATTTATATTTATTCAAAATGTTTTGGTAGGTAAAGTGGCATATACTTTCAGTTCCAACCCTTGGGAGGCAGAGACAGGTGTACCTTTGAGTTTGAGGTCAATCTGGTCTACATAGCAATTTCCAGGTCAGTTGGAGCCAGGTGGTGAGACTCTAGGTAAAAAAGAAGGAAAAGCAACAGAGAAGAAGAAAGCATATTTTAACACAAATATGTGTAAATTATACAACACCATGTAATCTGCTTTGTAACTGCTACATCTCAGGTGTTCTATCTTTTATTGAAAGAAGTTTTCATGCAATATATTTAATCATGTTTTTCCCCTTGCTCCTTTAGTTTTTCCCCAAACACTCAACTTTATGGCTTTTTTCTTTTCTCTCTTTAAAATACATAAAGCAAAAACAAAACTAATATAAACAGAATCACACAGGCAAAAGCCCCACAAAACCATAAAAAATGAAAATCAAAATAAATAAACAAAAGACAAAAAGAGGGGGGCAAACAATACTATTGAGTTCATTTGGTGATGGCCAACTACTTCTTGATTTGGGGTCTGCCCTGCCCTGTCATTTGGTTAAAATACCCTGTAAATCTATATAGAAAAAAAATGATTTCTTTTACTAGTGAGTATTAATTGCAGATAGCTTAATGGTTGGGTTGGAAACTAAGTCCAGTTCCTTCTTTCAATGTTGGGATCTGTTCTTCCTTGAACCTTTACAGGTCTTGTGTGTTGCCACAGTCTCTCTGAATTCATATTTGCTTCAATCCTGCTATGTCTCAAGGGCATTGTTTCCTTGGAGTCAATCACAATCTCTGGCTTTTATACCATATCTGCTTCCTCTTCCACATAGATGCCTTAATCATGATGGGGAGGGTTTTAATAAAGATATCTCATTTTGGACTGAGTCTCTCACTTCATATTTTCCAATTGTGGATGTCCGTGTTTAATTTCCATTTACGGCAAGAAAAACCTTTTCTGATATAAGGGCAAACAGAGATACTGAACTATGAGTAGAGCAGTGTGTCATTAGGGATCGTTTCTTTGCTTTACTGTCCTAGTCACACATTGGGGCGACATCTGTCAGCGTCCAACCTCAATGGGTTCATACATTCCAAGGTAGGGGCTTGTGGAAAAGAAATGTTAGGCAGAATAAACAGAGATACAAAAGAAATACAGAGACATAGGATACTGCTGGACTGCATCTCAGTGAATGCTGAAATCTGCCCATATTTATTTCTTGTGATCTTTAAATATCCCAATCCAAAAAAATGTGAATAAAGCAAAGGACATTTTTTATCACAATACAAGGAACAGACAAAGTGATTGCCATCTTAATACTCAAAACATCAAATACTTGACCTTAGGTCAAGATATCTTTGTTAGTAGTCACACCCTAAGTTACATCTACTCTCTATAACCTTGAAGGAGCAAGAATAAACATTAACTCTCTGACCTTTAGTCAAGGTGAAACAGATCCATTTCTGTGGGCCCCCATAGTTTATCAGTTCTCAACATGTGGGTTATGACCCCTTTGGGTTCGATAGACCCTTTCACAGAGTCACCTAACACCAACAGAAAAGGAGATATTTACATTATGATTCATAACAGTAGCAATATTACAGTTATGAAGTAAGAATGAAAATAATTTTGTGGTTGAGGGTCACCACAGCATACTAAACTATATTAAAACTTTGCAGCATTAGGAATGTGAGAACCATTGCTTTAGCAGAATAATAGTATTAGGTTTTCCTCTATTCCCCTGTCTTCATAAGCTGTCTAGTTCAGGTTCTTGGCCACTTTAGCAGTATTAGATAGAGGCTCCATCTCATGGCTTGAGCCTTAAATTCAATCAGAAAGCAAGGAACTCAGGACCGCAAGGGGTGCACCCACACACTGAGACAATGGGGATGTTCTACTGGGAACTCACCAAGACCAGCTGGCCTGGGTCTGGAAAAGCTTGGGATAAAACCGGACTCTCTGAACATAGTCGACAATGAGGACTACTGAGAACTCAAGAACAATGGCAATGGGTTTCTGATCCTACTGCACGCACTGGCTTTGTGGGAGCCTAGGCAGTTTGGATGCTCAACTTACTAGACCTGGATGGAGGTGGGGGTTCCTTGGACTTCCCACAGGACAGGGAACCCTGATTGCTTTTCGGGCTGAGGAGGGGGGGGACTTAATTGGGGGAGGGGGAGGGAAATGGGAGGCGGTGGTGGGGAAGAGACAAAAATCTTTAATAAATAAATAAATTAAAAAAAAGAAAAAAAAACTAATGTTTAACAAATTCAAATGTAAAAATTAAAAAAAGAAAGTGCTTAATTACTCCTATAACATTTGTAAAACTATTTCACCAGTATATGTTCTAGACATATCAGTGACAGGAGATCTTGATGATTAACTTTCTCTGCCTCTTCCTGTAGCTTTCAGGGTACCTCCAGTGTCATGAGCATTGGCTGGTAGTGGTTAAGCTTTTAAGTTATTTTCATAGTAGGCTCAGTCTAGTTCTGAGGACCTTGGAGTCTGGGAAGATGATTCAAATTTTAGTTAAACAACAAAAGACAGAAAGTTCAAAAGGTCATTTATGTAAAACCTACAATACTATATAGCCCAAAAGCCTAAGGTATCAGAACAAGTTGTCCCAGCTCTTGGGGAAGACAGGCAAATTAGTCTGCTGTGTGTGTTCTCACTTGGTTCGCAGGTGATTGCATTAGACTGACCCACATAAAGGGAGGATTGTTCCCAACTTAATTCATTCAGACTCAAATACTTTTCATTGTTGGAAAGTCTGTGACTCTAAGTATTTGTTTCTTAATATCATCAATCTGGCATCTAAAATTAAGTACCACAAGGTCTGTGATCCATTTTGAATTATGCTTTGTAAAAATTGAAAAAAACTACACCTGGATAATTTTTCTTTTTGAATAAGGATATCCAGTTGTTCAAGCACAATATTTTTTTGCTTAAGTCTGATGCTGTCGTCCTTTTGTCAAAGATCAGCTAACTGTTCATATAGGTCTGTTTTTTTTTGCTTCCTATTCTGTAACGTTGATCTATCTGTCTGTTGTTTACCAATATCACAGTGCTTTGATTATTTCATGGTAATACTTTAAGTCAACTCCTGTAAGCCTCCCAGCTTTGTTTTCTTTCATTATTATGTGTGCTATTCTGAGTCTCTTACCCTCTCTCTCTATAAACTTGAAAACCATGAATAATATATTAGCCTTTTGACTGGGGCTGTGCTTATTCATTAATTTGAAGATAACATGTTGAAAATATTGAGTCTACATTTCCATGGAAATGGAACAAGGGCCATTTATTTTATTCTTTGTTTTCTTTTACTGTAATCTTCTAATTGCCTCAATCATATCTAATTTATTTCATTTGTATCTATAGTAGCTCATACTGATATCTTTAAATTCCGATTTCACTTGTTTACTGTTGACATGTACGAAAGTGACTTACATGATTATACATATTAGCTCATATTGTAAAGCTTCTACTGTTTTCATGAGGTGTTTTATTGTTAGTCATTTCAAATTTTCTATGGTTATAATCATGTCATCAGTGAATAAAACGTATTAACTGCTTTAACATTAACATATGTGTTCTCTTTTTTCCTATTGTGTTAAGGTTTAAAAGTCTTAGTGAAAGACAACATTGTTACCTTCTTCCAAATATTGATATTGTCAGTAGGTATGCTGGTTAGTTTGTGTCAACTTGCAACAAACTGGAATCACCTAGGAAGGGGGAACCTCCACTGATGAATTGCCTCCATTGTATTTTCTGTGGGCATACCTAGGGGAATTTTTCTTAAAAAATGATTGATGTTGGAGGATGCTGTCCACTGTGGACAGTACCACACTGGAAGTGTATGAGAAAGCAGGCTGACCAAGCTACTGGTATCAAGCCACTAAGTAACATTCCTCCACAGACTCTATTTCAGATATTGCCTTCTGGTTACTATCTTAGGTCCTTACCTGACTTCCCTCATTTATGGACTATGACATGTAAGGTGAAATAAATTATTTCCCTTCCAAGATACTTTTGGTCAGTGTTTTACCATAGCAATAGAAAAGTAAGCTAGAACAGTATGCTTCTCTTGTCTCACCATTTAATATGACATTGAGTCAAGAATATGTATTAAATAATTACGTACTCATCATCTTGTTTGGAATTCTGCAGTCACTCTTCTTTGCTTTTTGTAGATTTTTCAATAATTGATGGCATTTATTGCTGTTTTATTTTACAAGTGAATGGCAATTTGTTCATTCAGTTGCTAGTTAATAAAACATTGAGCTGTTTTCAAGTTAGAGCTGTTACAAATTTAGCAGAAGTGAAAATTTGCAGTCAAATTTTAGAGTGAACTTGTTCTCTACTTTTTTTTCCTTTATTTATTTTTATTCATTAGCCTTAGTTGACAGTCTCTTACATGTATATATAACATGCTGATTATTCTCTGCTCTTCCCTTCTTTATCTTCCCCCCTCTTTTTATCTCTCTTTTATTCCTATATGTACCTTCCCTAGATTTATGTCATTTTCTTTGCTGACTCACTGAGGTTAGCCAGGCCATGCTCACATTTTAATTCCACCAGCAATTCTGCATAACTCTTGCATTGGATATATTATCTAAATTTCATCTTTCTTGTGTATTTTTGTGTTATTTTCAGGAACTACTTTCATGTTGTGTGTTATTCCCCAAATCATCTAGTAGTCATAGACTTTTGGTTACTTTCAACTGTGAAGTATTAATTTTTGACACAATGAATCAACGTTTCATGTTTAAAAAAAACACCATAATAAAAAAGAAGCCCTGACCACTTTAATTTAGCATAGTATAATTTGTATTACATTTAAGATTAAAAATAGGTTCAATGTCCTTTATTTATTTATGGCTAGAAACCAATTATAAGTGAGTACATCCCATGTTCCTCTTTTTGGGTCTGGCTTACCTCACTCAGGATAGTGTTTTCTATTTCCATCCGTTTGCATGCAAAATTCAAGAAGTCATTGTTTTTTTTTTACTGCTGAGTAGTACTCTAATATATATATATATATATATATATATATATATATATATATATATATATTATACTTTCTTCATCCATTCTTCCATTGAAGGGCAACTAGGTTGTTTCCAGGTTCTGGCTATTACAAACAATGCTGCTTTGAACATAGTTGAGCATATACTTTTGTTGTATGATAGGGCTGTACCCACACACTGAGACAATGGGGATGTTCTATCGGTAACTCACCAAGGCCAGCTGGCCTGGGTCTGAAAAAGCCTGGGATAAAACCAGACTCGCTGAACGTAGCGGACAATGAGGACTACTGAGAACTCAAGAACAATGGCACTGGGTTTTTGATCCTATTGCACGCACTATCTTTGTGGGAGCCTAGGCAGTTTGGATGCTCAACTTACTAGACCTGGATGGAGGTGGGGGTTCCTTGGACTTCCCACAGGACAGGGAACCCTGATTGCTCTTTGGGCTGATGAGGGAAGGGGACTTGATTGGGGGAGGGGGAGGGAAATGGGAGGCGGTGGCGGGGAAGAGACAGAAATCTTTAATAAATAAATAAACAAAAAAAGATTAAAAATAATCTCGTTTTTGAATGAAGGCACAGATAATATTTTTATACTATAAATAAAAAAGCAAATTAATCCTCTAGTTGTGTTTGCTTTTATATACCATTGTTCTAGATATACTAGAAATAGCAACCTGATAAAGTACAGTAATACTGCAGAAGATAATTGCAGAGAGAAGTAGCAGTATTCCAATCACCATGTATGATATTTTTACCGTAGACAAAAAGAAATCCTAACATTAAAAATATATACATTAGTAGAAATTAATATCAGTGAGATGCCTCAGTAAATTAGTTGAATACAAAATTTCTATATTCTATGCATACAAAATAAAGAACATTTTTGCATATAACTTATAGGGAACATGAAGTAATTAGCTAAGTATAGTAACACTCACAGAACAACAAAAGCAAGAAACAAGCTTAACTAGGATTTTTCTTTTCTACCTGTGTGTATGTGTGTAGCATATCATCTCTGCGAATAAGCATTTGTATGTGTTTGCACATTAGCGCACACAAGTATCTGCACACATGAATTTTGATTTCCAGAGATCAATATTAGGTTTTTAAATCAGTCTTTAGTTTCTTGAGACAGAGTCTTTCACTGAATTCAAAGCCCATGGCTTCAGCTACATTGGCTGGCCAATAAACTTTAGCTATTTGTCACCTCTGACTCCCTCCCTGCTGCCCAATATCACTAGAGTTACAGACACATGCCACCATTCTCAGCTTTTACATGGGAAACCCTGTCTTAAAAAAACAAAAAAGAGCACCAAAAGATACAGGAAATATGCTACTTGTTTTAAAAGAGCATGGCATCGTACTATATAGTCAGATAGTATTAAATGGCGAAAGATCTAAGAAAAGAGTGTGAAATATTTTCATGAACCTCATTTAGGAAAAGAGATATAATAAAAAGAATAGTATATAAGTTTAAAACCATGTACCTGTTAGTTGCCAAATCTTTAAAGAAAACTCTTCAAACCTTGTACCTATTAGTTGCCAAGTCCATAAAGAAAACTCTTCTTCTCTGGACTGTAATCAAGTATGAATAGCTCCTCAGCCTGGGTTGGAGCAGTGTGCCCCATTCCCATACTGGGAGTTTGCTTTCAGCCTTTGCAGGTCTGTGTGTGCTGACACAACATCCACCGTGGGGTCATAAGTACAAGTGCCTCTCTGTGTCTGGAAAACAGGTCCATTGTATTAATCCACTACTTCTGGCTCTTAAACCCATCTGACCCTCTTTCTTGATGATCCCTAATCTGTGAATGGAGGGGATGTTACATGGAAGTCCCATTTAAGATCGAACACTCTGCAGCCTCTTATATTCTGCACCTGATGCCGTTATCAACCTCAGTTTGTATAACTATTTACTCAAGACAAAATGGAGGCTTAAACTTTGTTAAAATACCTAAGTTTTCAGCACGGGACTAGATAAAGTAGACAGTGTAATCCTTGTAATACTTGAGAGGCTAAACTGAAACCCGAAATCCTAAGTTCAAGGCTGGCCCGGATACACAAAGTGATTAAGGGGAGCTGGAACTACATACTCAAGACCCCATCTTAAACAAAATAGATCAAACACAGAAATCAGCACATATTTTCCCCAAATCTGGAAATAATGGACATTATTGGACAAGAACACAAGCAATGAGAAACAACAGAAGCTATTCGTTCACACTATTCATAATTTGGGGGGAAGAATTTCATATTTTCACTTATGGGATAACAATTCAATAAACATATTTGGTCAAGGAAAAGAAAATAAATTTCTCTCTGTTCTTTTTTATTGTTTTTATTGACCTATATACAATTTTCCACTCCCTTTACTTCTTCCCAGCTCCTCTTCTGCCCAGATCCCCATGCTCCCAGTTTACTCAGCAGATCTTGTCTTTTTCTACTTCCCATGTAGATTAGTTAAATCCATGTATGTCTCTCTTAGGGTTCTCTTTGTTGTGAATTGTAGGCTGGCTTTCTTTTGCTTTATGTCCAAAAGCCACTTATGAGTGAGTGCATATTTTATTTGTCTGTCACGGTCTGGGATACCTCACTCAGTATGGTCTTTTCTAGATCAATCCATTTGCCTGAAAATTTCAAGATGTCATTATTTTTTCGCTCTGTAATACTCCATCATGTAAATGTACTACATTTTTTTTATCCATTCTTTGGAGGATGGGCATTGGCATCATTATTTGTAATACCCAGATCATGGAAACAACATAAATGCTTCTCTTTGGTCTTAATTCTTACCTGGCAACCTTATAACCGAAGCTGGGATGACAAGTGCAAAACAGAACAAAAGCTCATTAATATTACTAGAACTGTGCAAAATTCAAAGAGGTACATTAGAGCTACAACTTAAATACTATCTTCTATGGAAAACCATGTTTTCCATGAATGAAACAGTATATGGAGCTTGACTCTATAATGGTGGCAAATAGAAGGAAACCTGAGAGAGTACGGTGGATGGGAGCTAGATGGTTCAGTTTATTAAGTACACTATTCTTGTGTCATCTCCAGGCACAAAAGGAGTGAGCATTTTTCTCTGGTAACCAGACTGTCCTTTCCTGTAGAAAGGAAGAACACCTTGTAAACTTATGTCTAGCATCTAGACAAATAAGAGAATGGCTCCTTCTGAATTGCTTTTGGCTCAAACCAACCTTTGCCTTGGTGGCATATTTTAGAATGACATATTCCAGTATTCTATCGTTAGATGACAACCTGATAATTTATTTTATTAATTTGTTATTTATGATTGTTTGAAAAATTGGTTTTGATGCTTTGGAAAACAACCTTAAGTTTTTCTAAATTAATAAAATGTTGATTTAGTTATATTGATTAGAAAAGCATGGTTCACTGTTGTTTCTTTCTGTTAGGAATCTGTCAAATATTTGTCATTGATCTTTGAACAGATTTCCTCATTATTTTATCCGAGAATTTCTCCTGAAAGCTTTTTAAAACTCATTTTGGAACATCATGTAAAATGTGAATTTATGCTCCTTGTCATTATTTAATCTTTGAAATGATACTTTATCATTGCTGAAATCAGTGTGGGTACATTGAACAAGTTTTGAGAGCCACTCTGTAGGACTGAATCATTAACTGGTAATTTTACAGTGGATCAAGTACTATATTTTCATTACTTTGAAAAAAATAATGACCTTGCAATTGACTCTTGCATTTAACATTTTTATCTTAGCTTTCCTACTATTAAATGCAACTGTTTGCATTGACCACATAAGTCAGAAAAATCAGTGGGTGAGAGTTTAAACTAATTCAGTTTAATTCCAACAATGATAGCCATAACTGGCAATTTACCAAATCAAAGGCCAGAGTTGCAGTCAAAACTCTGTTGGTTTGTAGCAATTGGCCTTCAAATTTAGAGTATTATTTTGGGCTTGCTATAGCGCTCATAAGAACTCATTAATATGGTGTTGGTAAAAAAAAAATCAGTTCTCAGTGATTTAGGAAGTCAAAACAGCTGTGTAAAAACCAGTACTGTCATTCTACCTACTGTACAATTTTCTATGAATAGTTATTTTATCATTTACTGATTAGAGCATTTGAGTAACAGTTTTCTTCAATGGGAAAAAATATTCTCGTCTTGTATGATCACACAGAACTCCTTAGTTCTCAATGGCCACATACCCATCTTATTTCTATTGAAAATAACTACATATCTTAGAAGCAGATCAACACTGAATTGTCTGTGGCATTTCTAGAATACAACTTTCCATATTAGAAAAATGAACAATTAGGGATTGCTGCTCTGTGATGATGAAGTTGCAGAAACCAGACCGATGACTTAGGCAATGAACATTTGCTAGTAAAGCTGACTGGACAGAATGGTATACTATGTGGTGAACCAAGGCCCCCAATAGCACCAGGATGATTGAAGAGGAGTTGAAGAGGTGGAAAACATAGAGAAGCAAAGGGATGATATGGTGGGACAAGGAGGTGAACAGAATTAGGGTGGATGATGTGAGATTCCCAAACAATAAAGAATTATGATAAGTAGAAAAGTGTTAGCTTCATGAAAATAGTCCTATTAAGGAAAAAAATCATCATGCAACTAGGCATTTTGATAATGCTGACATGCTCACTTTCTCAAAACACAGATCTTCATATAGAATTTAATCTAAACACAAAGACAGTTTATTAAATCATTGAACCTAAAATCTAAAGTAGCTCAAAGACTGAAAGTACAAATGAATACTAATAACTAGCATTTATTAATGTCAGGCATTATCATAACAGATTTGCATGGATTATTTAATTCATTATTTTAATTTAGTTACTTTTAGTTGACAAGTAATAATTGTGTGTATTTATGAAGTGCACTGTGATATTTTGATCTGTTTTACATTGTGTGATGATTAAATAAAGCTAATTAGTGTATTTATCACCAATATATCTTTCTTTTGTGATAAGAACTTAGACACTCTAGTAGGAAAGAAAGTTAGGAATCATTTTGGAAATTGAGCTGGTTTCTCAAAATTAAAAATACAATTATCATATCATCCAGTAATTAATTGCTCTAGAGGATGTCTCTTTACTGTCTCTCTGTCTTGTCTCTATCTATGTATTCATATATCTCTATATCTTTCTATGTATCCCTCTATGTATGTACATAAGTATGTATCAATATATCTCTCTATGTATACATGTATATACATACATATGTACATATATCTCATCTGTGTATTAATGTGTGTATGTATCATCCATGAATCTATATGTCCAGCTATCATCTATCTATCTATCTATCTATCTATCTATCTATCTATCAATCTATCTATCCATCCATCTATCTAACTAATTATCTAACCACCCACCCAAATTAAAATGTCGAGCAGATATAATAACTTTCATTTAATTCCTAAAGAAACATTTTGACCTAGACATTATATTGTCATTTTCTGAATAAGAGGAAATAATAGGCAAATAACTCTTTCAAAGATTAAACCAGAACAGATTCTAAATTCTTTCAATGGTTATAAGGGACCAAGATACACATTAATATATAATCTATTGTTTCATTAAGCTAGGAAATTTTACTTGTTTTTTCTATATTATTGATGATGTTCAAGTTATATTATGGGCTACCCAATGCATTAAAGAAAATCATGGAGGCAATAACATCCACCTGACCTTTCCTATTTATCTCCCATGAAGCACTTTATAAGATATTTTGACCTTAATGATAATATGCACTTTATCTTCAGAAATGACTAGGCTGAAACAACACTACAAAATATTTTAAAATCATTTAAATTATATATGCAGACATATTCACAAGCAAATCTGGGTCACCAACCATTTCCATGTACGTGAGAGACATATAACAGTATTTATTATATTTATCATAGTTTTGAAGGCATCAGGTTGTCTTGTTTCCAACTGTTTGGACTTTTAAACTGATAGCTAAATCCATTGTCATTACTGCTGTTTGTATTATAGATCCTCAAGGCAATAAGTTTCTATTAGAGCAGTATATTAAATAACTTGAAAAATATTTCTACCAATCAAATCGTTCTAAAGCTTTTGATTGTTTCTTTCTCATTATTAGATTGACATAAGTTGTTTTAATGGCAAATAAACCATGCTGAGTTTCAAAAGGATGCCAAATGAGACCATATTCTGGTTATAATTTGTAATAAAGTTCCAAAGAAGAAAACAAATAATACCACTAACAACAGGCAATTCCAAGCTGTTTAATAGCACAGGAAAACTAAGGGTGAAGGTATTTTTGTAGTTTATCTTTGAAAAAACAATTCTGATCTTGCATAAGTATCTAATTATTTGGATATAGTGGATATCTTGTCCAAATTATATTTTCAAATTATACTAATAGATGCCAGGGTTCCTATTATTCACTGAAATGACCATATTTGTGTTACTTTGAGATTGAAGAAAGTTTGATTTGGAATTTTAGTCAGCAATAAGTGGCCATTTCTATGTACAGAAGTATGTACTCAATAGTTGTTAGCCTAGACATTGTGGCTACAGAACATTTTAAGATCACATAAAATTGTAATGTCATTCTATTTCATCAATACTGTGAATTGGACTTTAGAAACATTTGGGTTTTGATCAACACAAACTTAAGATGTTCTTAAAGCTCAGGTCATGTTATGAAGAAACACAGTTCATTTTTATACACAGTGAAAATACTTGCTTTATTTCCTAAGCAAAAGCCAAGAATCTAAAATGAATTATTTAATGAAGCTTGTGTCATACAAACATCTTTAAAGAAAAACAGACTAGGTAAGCCACAATTTCTAAACAAGAAGAAAATGGGAGTATGCGCATTACATTTGTACTGTTTGTCAATTTCATAGATAAATTAAATGAATAATGCATTTTAACAAATGGATAATTACATCAGGCTTCACAAATCCCCTCAAATTGATTAATGAAATACAAAATGCTGTGATCTTCATTGGTTTTTTTTTCATACAGTATATTCTGATTGTTTTTCCCCTATCCCAATTGTTCCTATCTCTTTCCCACGTTCCCACCCACCCAACTTCATACCTTCTTTCTATTTTAGAAAACAAAAAAGGCAAACACAATAGCAAATAAACCAGAATAAATAACAACAACCAAAACAGAGAAAGTGGGAGCTGGAGAGATGGCTTAGAGGTTAAAAACACTGGCTGCTCCGAGTTCAATTCTCATCAACGATGGCTCACAAAGATCCGTAATGAGATCTGGTGCCCTCTTCCTGCCTGCAGGCAGACAGCAGGCAGACATCCAGATAGAAATCTGTATACATAATAAGTAAACAAATTTTAAAAAAACAGAAAAAGCTCAAAAAACCACACATGAAAATAAAAAAAAAAATGGAACCAAAATACACTAACAAAGACTAGTAAGATAAAAATGCTCAAACAAAATGATAAAAAAAAAGTTTACAAAAATACCAGTGAGTTCTTTCTGGGCTGACCATCTACTGCTGGACATAGGACTTGCCCTTAAGTGTGGTTAATGTACCCAGTGAAACTCCACTGGAGAAATTAATTTTTTTTCTTTTGCAGGCAGATGCATGTTGTTTTAAGCAATCCATTCTGAAATGTCTAGATCATTCTAGCCTAGCAAATAGGATCAAGATGGGTAGTTTCTGTTACTTTTACTGCATTGGCTTGTAGAACAAAGACATAAATTTTCTCCTTTTTATTTACTATATGAAGCTTTTAGTCACACTTTCAAACTGCATGTAGCTCTAGCTAAAAGCCTTCTCTGTAGGTATTCCTGAATACCCAGGGTTAGAGCCATAGGCTAGGAGCTCCTGTGCAGATGTCTAAGTGATATGATGTGTTTATAGGTAATGGCTGCAGTGATGAATTATGTCTTATGTAATGAATGCTTTGGATGATCACTTTCTAAAATTAATGTTATTTATAACGCTAGCAAATTGCAGTTCTGAAACTGAATAAATGCACCTTAACATTCACCCCAGATGTGGTGGTTCAACAAAGTTCAAGGCCTGTCTGAGAAATATAAAACCCTCTCTCAGACAGGCAGTGGTGGCACATGCCTTTAATCCCAGCACTTGGAAGGCAGAGAAGTGAATCTCTGTGAGTTCGAGGCCAGCTCTGGTCTATAAGAGAAACTTTGTCTTGAAAAAAAAAAAGACCTTTTTAAGAACTTTTCTGAAAACAACAAAAGCAGCCACAGAATTACACAGCATTTGCTCAGTTACATTCATTATTTTAGATCAGTATTTTCAGCTACTCCCCTCCTTTTTTGAAAAGAAAAAAAGAGTTATTGGAAACAATTGAGTCAGTCCTAAATAAATCTAGAATATGATTTTATCAATGGCTGATGAATTACACTTCAGTGTGTTGATAAGGATATCTGTCTTCTAAGGAGCTATGCATTTTCCTTTCACTAATTGCACTAGAGGAAAGTCTTTTTCCGAAGAGAGTAATGGTTTATAAGAAGACATTTTTAATTCCCCCAAGTGTTGAAAGGAAAAAGAAATACCTCAAACTCTTAACAAGAAAGAAGATACTTTCAAACAATTTAGTATATGTTCAGAAATAATAGCTAAATTGGTGATTTTTTTGTTTTGTTTTTTTTTGTTTGTTTGTTTGTTTTTATTTGGAATCTTAGTGATTCCATGCTTGGCAATGGGCTCTTCAATCAAGGAGTTAAATCTCTGGGCGCAGTATCATTGCACATATCCAATTACTGTAAAAACAAATGTGTACATACACACATATTAATTGATGACAGATGTTCTTATTTTCACACAGAATTATGAAATCTTCAGGCTATGAAAAATAATAGCTAAAAATTAGACAACCATTAATAATAGAATTAATTAGATTCTGGTCCTATAGTTAAGAAAATGAAGTGAGAGTTGGAATACCACCCGAAGTTTTGTCATTGTCCAAGTAGCAAAATGCATCTAATTAATACTAATAAGCTGAATAGAATACTAACTAGATGCTATTTATATGCTACTTTACACATATGAGCCAAAAAAGAAGAAAGGATATGGCCTTTCAGAACTGTATTAAAAAATTCAGTGTCATTACCCATAATACATGATTTAAAAGATACTTGTACCATCTGAAAATATTGACCTTCATCATAAATACATAACATTTTCTCTAAACTGAATATATTCTATAACAGGACTTTGGAAGAGGAATGGCTTTGTTTTCATACGTTTTCTGTGAAAAACAAATCAGTTTATTAACTACAGAAATTAGACTTCTGTTCTTTTGCCACAGTAATTGTGATCTTTTCTGGTCCATGTTGAGACTCTGCATATCTCCTTAGGGCATCTGTGCTATCAAGATGAAAGTAGATCATTTTCCTGCATTTACTTTGATGTTAATCAGAGTGGTCATTCATGTTGCTTCATGATTCTCAGAGAGAACTTTCAAAATGAAATTGGTGGCTGGTTCCCAGCCCAAATCAGAATAGTAGTGTCAGATGAGAGGTATTTTTTAGTGTTTTGTCACATTTCATTTTGATTTTTACTTCTTTGTCTATTTGACATATGTTCTTAACTGGAATACTATAAAATTTTTATCACAGCAAGTTTGAAATGACCACATTACTCATGAGCTTGAGAGTCAGAAGTGAGATTTTAGCTTCTCTCAAAGCTGTGAAAATGGAACTTTATAGTACTCTACCCTGGTATATGTTGTTTTATGAGGCACATTTTATTCCACTTTACTCTTTTTTTCATTCCCATTCATTATTTTCATCCTGCATTATAGAATTTGTATTATAGATTTTCTAGTATATAATACTTTGATTTAAGCTCTAATTTTGTGATAGCTTCTGCAATTTTTCCAACTGATAATGTCTAATTTTTAATTACCATATTTTTCTGTATGGTATTATTTTTCAAACTGTACATGCTTGTATGTATCAATATACTTGCATACACTAGCATGTGTGTGGATGACAAAACCCCCAAGTATCAGTCCTCACATTCTGCTTTGTTTTAATCAGGGCCTCTTCTTTGTCATTTTGTACACTAGGCTTGCTAGTCTCCAGGCTTCGAGGAAGCATCCTGTGTCTTCCATCCTTCTCATAATACAAGTACTGGGATTTTAGACTTGAGCTACGGCATCTGGCTTTATCTAGATGCTTGAAATGTGAACTCAGATCCTCACACTTATATGGAAGATACTTTAGTGACAAGGACATGCTACAAGCCCCTTTTCTAAGTTTCAAATTGACTATTTAAAAACATTGTTTATTATAGTAAACTGTTGCATTTCATTGCAAAAGAGACAATATTGGATTTCAGAACAAGCCGAAACTATTGCTTGATTGAAATATGAAAAAGAAACATTTGGTACTTCTTTAAAAAGTGATTAAAACATTTTTTTTTAAATTTATTTATTTATTAAAGATTTCTGTCTCTTCCCAGCCACCGCCTCCCATTTCCCTCCCCCTCCCCTAAATAAGTCCCCCCCCCCGTCAGCCCGAAAAGCAATCAGGGTTCCCTGTCCTGTGGGAAGTCCAAGGAACCCCCCACCTCCATCCAGGTCTAGTAAGTTGAGCATCCAAACTGCCTAGGCTCCCACAAAGCCAGTATGTGCAGTAGGATCAGAAACCCAGTGCCATTGTTCTTGAGTTGTCAGTAGTCCTCATTGTCCGTTATGTTCAGAGAGTCCGGTTTTATCCCAGGCTTTTCCAGACCCAGGCCAGCTGGTCTTGGTGAGTTCCCAGTAGAACATCCCCATTGTCTCAGTGTGTGGGTGCACCCCTCATGGTCCTGAGTTCCTTGCTCGTGCTCTCTCTCCTTCTGCTCCTGATTTGGACCTTGAGAATTCAGTCCTGTGCTCCAATGTGGGTCTCTGTCTCTGTCTCCTTTCATCGCTTGCTGAAGGTTAATATTCAGGAGGATGCCTATATGTTTTACTTTGGGTTCTCCTTATTTAGCTTCTCTAGGATCACTAATTATAGGCTCAATGTCCTTGGTTTATGGCTAGAAACCAAATATGAGTGAGTACATCCCATGTTCCTCTTTTTGTGTCTGGCTTACCTCACCCAGGATAGTGTTTTCTATTTCCATCCATTTGTATGCAAAATTCAAGAAGTCCTTGTTTCTTACTGCTGAGTAATACTCTAATATGTATATATTCCATACTTTCTTCATCCATTCTTCCATTGAAGGGCATCTAGAGAGGCCTTATCATACAACAAAAGTATATGCTCTACTATGTTCATAGCAGCATTGTTTGTCATAGCCAGAACCTGGAAACAACCTAGAGGTCCTTCAGTGATTAAAACTTTTAACATATCCATAGTCATGGTGGACACTTTATATAGCACATACATATTAGTTGAGCTTGAGTCTTTCTTTTTTTTATTAATTTATTTATTTATTAAAGATTTCTGTCTCTTCCCGGCCACCGCCTCCCATTTCCCTCCCCCTCCTCCAATTAAGTCCCCTCTCCAGCCCAAAAAGCAATCAGAGTTCCCTGTCCTGTGGGAAGTCCAAGGAACCCCCACCTCCATCCAGGTCTAGTAAGTTGAGCATCCAAACTGCCTAGGCTCCCACAAAGCCAGTGCGTGCAGTAGGATCAAAAACCCATTGCCATTGTTCTTGAGTTGTCAGTAGTCCTCATTGTCCGCTATGTTCAGAGAGTCCGGTTTTATCACAGGCTTTTCCAGACCCAGGCCAGCTGGTCTTGGTGAGTTCCCAGTAGAACATCCCCATTGTCTCAGTGTGTGGGTGCACCCCTCGAGGTCCTGAGTTCCTTGCTCGTGCTCTCTCTCCTTCTGCTCCTGATTTGGACCTTGAGAATTCAGTCCTGTGCTCCAATGTGGGTCTCTGTCTCTGTCTACTTACATCGCTTGCTGAAGGTTAATATTCAGGAGGATGCCTATATGTTTTTCTTTGGATTCTCCTTATTAGCTTCTCAAGGATCACTAATTATAGGCTCAATGTCCTTGGTTTATGGCTAGAAACCAAATATGAGTGAGTACATCCCATGTTCCTATTTTTGGGTCTGGCTTACCTCACTCAGGATAGTGTTTTCTATTTCCATCCATTAGCATGCAAAATTCAAGAAGTCCTTGTTTTTTATTGCTGAGTAGTACTCTAATATGGATATATTCCATACTTTCTTCATCCATTCATCCATTGAAGCACATCTAGGTTATTTCCAGGTTTCTGGCTATCACAAACAATGCTGCTATGAACATCGTAGAGCATATACTTTTGTTGTATGATAAGGCCTCTCTTGGGTATATTCCCAAGAGTGGTACTGCTGGGTCCAGGGATAAGTTGATCCCGAATTTCCTGAGAAACCGCCATACTGCTTTCCAAAGTGGTTGCACAAGTTTGCATTCCCACCAGCAATGGATGAGTGTACCCCTTTCTCCACCACCTCTCCAACAAAGGCTATCATTGGTGTTTTTTTTTTATTTTAGCCATTCTGACAGGTGTAAGATGGTATCTTAAAGTTGTCTTGATTTGCATTTCCCTGATCGCTAAGGTAGTTGAGCATGACCTTATGTGTCTTTTGGCCATTTGAAGTTCTTCTATTGAGAATTCTCTGTTCAACTCAATGCCCCATTTTATAATTGGGATGGTTAGCCTTCTAAGGTCTAGTTTCTTGAGATCTTTATATATTTTGGAGATCAGACCTTTGTCAGTTGCGGGGTTGGTGAAGATCTTCTCCCAGTTAGTGGGTTGCCTTTGTGTCTTAGCGACAGTGTCCTTTGTTTTACAGAAGCTTCTCAGTCTCAGGAGGTCCCATTTATTCAATGAGGTCCTTAATGTCTGTGCTGCTGGGGTTATACGTAAGAAGTGGTCTCCTGTGCCCATGTGCTTTGCCATGTTATTCAAGCCAGCTTCAGTACAGAAAGAAGAATACAAACTAAAAAGTGATTCTAGAATTAGTTTATATAATTGCATCATATTCCCCTTCTCCCCCGCCAAGTTTTCACATATACCTCTCATTGCTCTCTGTAAAGTTCATGGCTTCTTTTTTCATTAATTGTTGTTACATACGTGTGTGTGTGTGCGTGTGTGTGTGTGTGTGCATTAAACAATGACACGCTTTAAAAATCTCTTATTTTAGTCAAAAGACTGACATCTCAGTGATTAAAGTCAAAGACATATCTACATGGCTGGCTTTCACTGAAAACATTTTAGTTCCTTTTGTAATACTTTTTTTTTGTTTTTTTTTTCTTTTTTTTTTTTTCGAGACAGGGTTTCTCTGTGGTTTTGGAGCCTGTCCTCTAACTAGCTCTTGTAGACCAGGCTGGCCTCGAACTCACAGAGATCCGCCTGCCTCTGCCTCCTGAGTGCTAGGATTAAAGGCCTGTGCCACCACAGCCCGGCTCCTTTTGTAATACTTTAAAGATGTAAATAATTAGGGTTAGGGTTAGAGTTAGAAAAAAAAATAAAGATGTAAATAAGCAAAACTTAAAATTACTTCTGAAGTACTCAAGCAATTTTATTCATCCATGATTTTAGGGTCAAAAATATAGCCTCTTCAAAAATACGGGAAAAAATTACTGAATATGATGGAGAAAAAAAATCCTATTTTTTAGAATGTGGCAGGGAAATGACAATGAAGATATTACTGTGATTTAACATGGAATAAAATCAACTCAATAAGACCAAACATGCATAGGTGCATAGGTGTGGAAAAGAGTCACCAAAAACTGTAACTCTCTTAACAGAGTTCTGAATCTGCCTTTGTTTTGTCTGGCTGCTAAGCCCGGTATGTGAGCCATCTGGCTCCTAGTTGAGGTTAATGTTTGCACACTCACACATCAATCAGAACTAGTGCAGGGTCTATTAGGAAGCACCAGCCAGTTAACTGACATGCCAGGACTACAAAATAAGCAAGCAAGAATGCCAAGTGGGAATCTCGCAGATTTGGCAATGATAAGGGCATGGGGTATCTTCTCATTCATCTGACTATGCAATTGATGTCATGGTTCAGGTATAGAAGACCTGTAGATATCAGGTCCCATAAGGCTTTAATTATATCATTTATTTTGCTTGCATAATTCAAATGGAGCAAAAAACAAAACATAAAATGATTTTAAGCCTTAGTTCTCATGCCTTTTGGACATAGAAGGGTTGTTGGCCTGAACTTGTCACACATTCTTGACTAGTAGAAAATATCAGAATCGGCTTAGCCTATCTTGATCCAAGATCTGTTTGACAGTATTAGGTTTTCACAGCAATAGTAGCCATTTCAGAAAGAACTACTTAATAATTTCACATACACAGAGACTTGCGATAAAATATATTCCAATTCCCTATGACTTTTCACATGTGTTTGTTTACCTTAAAAATTTATAGGGTAAAGTGATCTTTAAAATGAATTGTACACCCTCTCTTAGTACACTGAAATGAAATAGAAGACATGGATATATTTCTCTTTGGAAGTCCTAGCATTCAGTTATGTAAACTAATGGATACTACCATTGTTCAGACTGGGCAGTGAATCTAAACCTTCTTCATGCTTCGCTTGTTGTGTACTATGGAACCATTCACCTAAACCTCTTACTATTTTTCTTGAAAATTGTTTGCATTCACCTATTACAAATCACACAGTATTTGTTTCAATGCTGAAACTAGGGGAAATTAAGTGAATATTGAAACAACACCTAGAGGATTCTTTATTGTTTTCTTCCCCCAAGAACTTGAGTTACTTTGATGATGCTTGCTTGACTGAGAAGCTATGCCATTACATGTTCATCATCTTAAACATTGATGTGACTGTAATGTGTTGTGCATAAACAAGATTCCTTGCCAGGGAGCAGAACTACTGTTCACCTAGAAAGTTCTTTAAAGTGACAATGAGAGGTTTCCTCTTTGAAAATTATTTCTTGCTCTCAAAGCTCCAAAATTATCAAATATTGAAAGTGGTATTTTATATTTCAAACCTATTCACCAAATTAAATTTCTAAATACTTGCTCTAATTAAACAAATGTCTAATAAAGATCTGTGGATAAGCCTTAAAGTAATTTGATTTAGCTATCTTGGTGTAATCCTAGAAATATTAATGGTATAATAATAATTTTAAGTAAATACTTAAATAATTCAGCTTCAATATTGCTGAATATTTGAAAATATTTATTATATCACATGCTATGATTTTACCTGTTTACCTTAAACTAGTACTAGCTGGCTCCGTTGTTCAGAGAGAAAAAATTAAGGCATAAAAGGGACAATCACAACTTACAAATTTATAGGAATTAACTATTTATATTGCAGTGTCTATTTGTGCATGCATATGTTTTTTATAGTTATGTGAATGTACAGGTATATGTGTGGACACCAGAGCAGGCTGCCAGTCATGTTCTTCTACTGTTCTCAACATTATTGACTTGAGACAAGGTCTCTTACTGAACTGAAACTTTCTTTTATCTGCTAGAATGAGTGTCCAGGGAGCTCCTATGATTTCACCTGCCATTAGTGGCTTTTTACTCAGGTGCTGCGGATTCAAAATGAGATGTATGTGCTTAGACATTCTTGCCACACAGCCATCAACCCAGCCAAACTACAGCTTTTAATAATAAATAAATAAAAACTTGCTCTATGCTGGAGGAACGGCACAGGTTCCTGGTATACATTGCTTTTCTTTTTTTTTTTTCTCTGGGAGGGAGGTTGTTTTGGTTTTTCAAGACAGGGTTTCTCTGTGTAATCTTGGCTATCCTGGAACATACTCTGTGAACCAGGCTAGCTTTGAACTCACAGAGTTCAACCTGCCTCTGCCTGCTGAGTGCTGGAATTGAAGCTGTGTGCCACCACTACCCAGAACAATTTTACATACAATAGTACGGTATGTTTTTTTTTTTTCTTTTGGTTTTTTGAGACAGGGTTTCTCTGTGGCTTTGGAGCCTGTCCTGGAACTAGCTCTGTAGACCAGGCTGGTCTCGAACTCACAGAGATCCGCCTGCCTCTGCCTCCCGAGTGCTGGGATTAAAGGCGTGCGCCACCATCGCCCGGCAATAGTACAGTATTAATATATGTTTCCAAGAACAACAATATTAAAAACAAATCGATGGTGCCTTTTGTATACAAGACAATTCTGTTGTCAAATGCAGGAAGCATTTGACCTTTATACGATTCAACAAACAACCCATGAAGAGACAGAAATCTTTAATAAATAAATTAATTAATTAAAAAAACAATCAACCCAAAGGGGGTATTTCTCTGCTTTGGGATCTACCTCTTTGGCAAGTCCCACCCCAATGGTATTGGCAGCTCCACAGTTGCAGCCACCTCTGGTTTTGCCACAGTAACTCCCTAGAGCTCATCTCCATGGACTGCCTTATTATTCTAAAAAATTGTTTTCCTCAACTCTAACAAAGATAGTTTAATAGGAATTGAGAATTTCCTTGATATTTGTTTTAGAAACGTCAACAACTGGTAAAGGTTTCTCATGGTAAACAGATATTTATTAAGCATGTATGTTTTCTTAACAAGTAAATCTATGTATCATGGTAGATATTAAGGAATGCCACCATTTATGGCAGTTCTTCATTGTAGCAATTATAGTATTTTTAATCACTTCTATTTTGAGATGAAAAATAGGCCAAAATTCAGAATGTATTGTATATAATTAGGTATGTGTAATGTCTAAAATATTAAAAAACCACATGGTTTTAAGCAAGAAGCATAATAGAGTTTAAGGGATTCATTTTATAAGGTCATAAAATGATTAAAAATTAACCATTTATATTTGTATGTAGCTGTGCATAGGCACACTCACATCAGAGCGCAAAATGTATATATCCAGATGCTTGTATACCAAAATGCTATCTCCTTAAAGGATGTAGAGCTTAGTATTTCCTTATCATTGTAAGCTAGAAATCACTAAAGCATAAAAATGAAATGAAGCAGACTTCCTTCATTCACTTATCACCACTTTTCAGAATTAGTTGCCCTATGGGCACCTTTTTAATTATATTGCACATCTTTCCATTAGATATTGGGAGGTTGAAAATTAAGTGACAAATCTAATGTTTTCTGCAGAAGACCTGAAGCTATGCTTTTTAAATAGCTAGTAAAAGAAAAAGAATGCTATTTCCTTATCCATGGAATTAATTATACTAGTACACTACATAAATTCTATGGGAAATAGTGACATAAATGCTACTTTAAAGGTTTATAGTGATAAGCAATCATTTATATTAAGAGGGAATTCAAACTGCTGCCTCCTTTGCTCCTACAAACTGTAATGAAATTAGATTCATGTTCTTTGCAAAATAATAATATTTATGAAAGTGCTTAGTTTATGCCTGGGCCTGTATTTAGGGCTATACAAATTACATAAAATTGCCGCCGCCTTAATTTGAAGGAGCTATTATCTCTTCTCTTTAAATACATAGGAAGACTAAAGCACAGAGATTAAATAGCTTTCCAGTACTTATTCATTTGTGCCTTTAGTGATCAATAGACTCAACTTATCTCGCTTATCCTCTTCATATAAGAGTGTTTTAGCATTTTGAAGCCAGCATGCTATTGGACTGTTTGTACCAAATATTATCCTGAGTCAACTTATATAACAATTTGGAATTTTTACTAGTTGTTTGTAAAGGAATATATCCAGTTTCAAAGAAAAATAAGAATCCCAGAACTATAAATAGAAAGGACACTTTCAAGGTTATCTCACTTTTGTAAAATAAGGTCCATTCGAATAAGACAGAAAATGGCTCTTAAATTCATATCATTTGACATGCTTTTTCCTCTAAGAATGTTGGTGACAATTGAGCTTTCTCTGAATAAACACACAAATGCAGGATCCTCAGTTATCTAATGAATAAAATAAATAAATGCAACCATCTGATTGAATTGAAACAAAAAGAGCGAATCAAAATTATATTGATTAACAACTAAATTACTTACTGAAATAATTTTAAACGTACACACAGTTAAAAGAAACAATATAGCGATGTCGATGTGTTCTTATCCTATTTTTCCCAGTGGTAATAATTTATACAAGTCTAGTACAATATCACAACCAGAATAGACAATGGTGTAGCGCTCAGAGTATTTTCAGGTTAGTACGGTTTTATTGAAAGTGTAGGTTTGTGGATTATAAGACGAAACTTAGGCCCATCTTGACAGGTAATTCACCTGCCTATTATTGCGTTTATAATTCCTATCATTATCTACTCATTGTTATCTGTTATCTAGATTGTTGTCAATTCATTTTGACTTAGCAAAAAAAAAGACCTTGATGAATTTGTCTCCTATTAGTCCTTGATTGGACATATCGGATCCAGGTCACTTTCTTCTATTGGGTAAAGAGAAATAAATGTTCTAAACTCTGTACAACAAACGTCTGTTATCAGGTATATACTGCCATACAGAGGAGTCTTTCATCGTTATTGTTTGCTGCTGGTGTGTATTGTTAAGTTAATAAAGATGAAGTAGGCATTGTCTAACCTAGCTTATCATGATGAGAAATTTCCAAATTGAGTTATCATGAGGAAAGTATTTTTGAAATATTTATTTGTAAAACTTACCATTTTTACATTTCAATCCTTCGAATTTCTTAGAAGTTTGATAGCAGTTATAATAAAACTATTATTTATGAAAGTGTTCTATCATTAACTTGGTAGGTCTCTCTAGGCCTCTCTTCTGCAGCAACAGGGGTAGCATGATACTAAATTGCATTTGATGCTATAATGTTATGGGGGAAACCAAGTATTATATGTACGTATCTGTGAGAAATCAAACACGTCTCATTAGAGAGGTAACATAGTTATAAAATCAGCTGTTATTACTAATAGTTGATACTTAGTGACAAATATTTTCAAATAATATGCACAGTTTGGCTTTCCATAAAAAAACATGACTTTTACCTACCGTGAATATTTTCATTTAAATAATAATCTGTAGGTAGATTTCTATGTATTAGATTTTTAAAAATGTAAATCCTCTTTAATTGCTTCCATCAACCTGAGTTTCTGATTGTGCTCTAATACCAATGAAATCTGTTAAAGAAATAGCTAGAACATTGCTTCAATTATTAACTCACTTTGTGCCTATTTTATATTTTTTAAGATTTATTTAGTATTATTTCACATGCATAGGTATTTTGCCTACATGTATGTCTTGTGCCATGTGTTTATAGTGCTTATGGAGGTCAGAAAACGGTGCCAGTTTCTTCGAAGCTAAATTACAGATGGTTGTAAGCCACTACATAGGTACTTGGAATGCCAACATGGTTTCTCTGGAAGAGTATCCTGTGGTCTTAAGCACTGACACATGTCTCTAGTACCTCTTTGCATATTTTACTTTAAATTGAAAGGAAAACATCTATTCAAGAAGTTTTCTTTTTACAATAACATTTATTTGTATGCACATAAACATTATTTTCAACTGATAAGGCTTAGAGTCATTGGTACTTTAGTATATGTTGCTGTAGTTTTAAAGATCTTTTAGTAAATACAATCAGTTAAAGGAAACATCTAGTTATAATAATAAAATAGTGAATGGTAATTGTATTCATAAACTATATCTTAAAATGTTATGCAAATAACCCCTGAAATTTTGTCTTGGTCTCTTATCAGTGAAGAGAGGATTAGTATGAATGAGGTCATTGTCCATAGAGATTTCTAAAATAATTTTTATTAGCTAGCAAAGCAAAGAATTAGGATTTCTGAGTGCCTAAATGTTATTTTGCAGTAAAAAATCACAATAGGTAAAATGGCTATGCCTAATAATTCCCATAATATGAAAATTTTCTCAAAATCTTTCAGATAATTATGTCAACCTTGGTTAGCTATAGCTATAGAAAAAAGCAAAAGGCAATAATAACACATTTTCCTATAGTTCTTTACTTTTGATATGGACTGTCACTCAAGCCCATGCTGGCCTTAATACACAGTTATCTTTCTTCCTCAGTCACCTGGGTGCTGGCATTACAAATATGAAGCCCTCACCTGGTTTATAGGAAGCAAAAAAAAATAGACAGCACAAGGGAAACAATAGAAAAGAGACTTCCTGATGAAATGGCTGAATGTTTGCTTAGCAAACTCTTTTGGACATTGAGAATAAGATAAAAAAAGTTCAAGTTCCAGATAATTAAATTTTGGTATCCTCATCACCTGGGGATGCCTATAGCCATTGTCCAGGAAGTCTCTTTTGTCATGTAGTCTAATATATCATATTCTTTCCAACCTTGTTTCCCCTCGGTTATCCATGTATTATCAAACCATTGCATGAAAATACATAGTCCTCCCTGGAGCTCCAATCTCAAGTTTAGTTTCCTAGATCATATAAAATTATTATCAAACTTTTTTTATGTTTTCCTCTTCTTAACCTCTTATATAAGTCAGTAGGTATAGCCATTTAGAACTGGCATAGAAAGGGTTCATTGCCACTTTCTGCCCTTGTTCTTGAGACTGGGCTGGTTAGAACTAAAAATCTCCCCATGGAAGCTGTTTTGGTAGACAAGAAGCTGAGAGTGCGGGTGAAAACTGAAAATATTGCACTAGAACAAGGTATTTGATAAGATTATAAATTGTTGATATTTTACATTCTTGGATAAAACTTCTATTTGTCTATCATATTATATCTTTTTCATAGTTATAGCCCTCTGTATTTATTTTCATTATTTTGTATAGAAACTTTCCACAACTTTTACTTGTTTATAATTTTTCATATCTGTCTATTGGTTTAATGTGTATATAAAAATCTTAATATGACTAATGGCGCTCATTATAACTTTCTTATTCTTTAACAATCCGACTTCTATATTCCAGTGATTCTTATCTTTTTTTAACAAAAAGTAATGATCCACTGTCTTTTAAGTAAGGGCTTACTGTTTCAAGAAATGAACATTCTCCAAATAAGAGACTGACTCTCTTACTATGTATCCTCAGAGCATCTTGTACTTCCATTTACAGCTAGTACCATGGATCAATACTATTTGTTGGTAAAAGGAGGGAAACATCTATAAAGTTTATTCTTATCATTGTCTCTATGACTGTTTATTTTTCTATTTTCATTAACAGTCCGGTCATATCTATATATTTCCCCATAAACACCCTAGTCTTCTGCTTGTTCTTGTCCTCGTGTGTCAGGACAATGATAACTATATTCTTTTAAGAACATTTTTACCTTCAGTAGTTTTCATGGAATTTTGGACAAAAGGAAAAATTGGTTTAAGTGCCAAGAGGGTTACCACAAACAAACATATATATATATATGTATTTGACTAGACAAACAAGCTTCGATTACTTAGTATTAGAATTGCTTCAATAATATCAGGGGGATATGTTGAGTGGATTAGTTTCAGGACTCTGGTAAATTCGCCTTTGTTTCTCTGTAAAGTGACTCTAATTCAGGAAATTAAGCTTCCTCCTGTTGACTCAAACCATAATTCTCACCTCAAAGGGCATAAGAGAGAGTTTCTAATGCCATATTTGAATGAACATGATCCAGGAACAGAGATTTAGAGTACTCCAAGATGCATGTTCTGCTATAAAAGCAGTTTCATGGTGTTTTTCTGATAATGGAACAACAGATGTCATAAATAAAGGTGTTTTTCAAATACTCGGTGGAAACTTTAAGTTGGCAGTTGCAATGAAGTGGAAAGTTTACTGCTGCATATCTCAGATGCTATCTGATGGCTCTTTGCCTTTTGGCCTGTGGAAGCTGGTTTTGTTCAGTTAATACAGTCTAAAAGGTTTATATCTACTAGTCACAATATATTAGGTTTGAGCCAAATGTGGGGAAACAATGACTATTTAGAGGGCTAATGATAAGCCAGAATTATTATAATTAGGACTTTCCGTATTGCAACCTCTGTACACCACTGAGGTTCTAATCAGGCAACAAGCCTTTGTAGACACCGATTCCTTACAGGAACTCTTGTTTATAGTATCTGTATCCCTGCTCTGAATGCGTAGATCATTTCCTCATTTTTGCAAATCCAGCTCTACTTGAAATGGGATAAAACTGTCATTTTTAATTTTAAATAGGATGGAAAATAGCTCCTGATATAAGACTTGGTAACCCCCCCCATATACACTTGTACAAAATTGCAAAATGATTCTCCAAGACAATATAAATTACAAAATCTTTGTTAGCTCACTGACTTTAGTCTAATCCAGAATTTTTGTATAGAAGAAATATTTTTCAAAGTGTATTCTACCAGTAATCTCAATATCAAACTGGAAGACTTCTCCCTGTGACTGTTCAAAATACTGGTTCAGTCTTGCTGCAGTTAAAATAAGCAAAATTCTTTGTGGGTCATGTATTTGTGAAAAGTACTTGGGTGGTAACAGATGGACATTTAAAAGCAAGCGAAATGATAAAACTGCCTCTGACACCTTGTAAAACAAATTGTACAAAAAGCATGCCAGTTGTGGGAGAGAACATAAGCTTCTTATTCACTCAGAATTTCCTGAGATAAAGGGAGAAATGGACTTGGAACAAAATTTAATATGAATCTGAAAAGATAAGGCATTTGTCTACAAGGAAGTTTCTAAACAAGGAAGGTACAGAGAAAATAGAGTATGAATCCCTGCCTACCCTTGGCACAGACCACAGATTCGACAGGGTCTGTACTGGCCCCAAAGTTTTTCAAAGATAATTGTGCTCTTGCAGCATCTCTCTGTATAAATGCACTCTTCCTGCCCTATAGCAGCCTGCCTGGTCTGGGAACACCATAGGAATTGACCCTTTGAAGATATTTCTTTTAAAGAGGTTTGTTCTGTTTATACAAGTTTTTCTGAGTAAAGGTCGGCTTTAAGTGGTAATTGTTTTGTCAATGTTTCCATACTATGGAACAAAGTGTGTTCTACTTTTACTGTACATGTGGATAATGTTTTCATGCAGAGTTTTTCTGTGTTCCTTATAGGTATTAGGATGCCTTTAGTTTGGGATATTTGATATTTTATTTGCAAAACACAGGTTGACAAAGTAGCTATTTGTTTATTGCTGCAATAACTGTAAAGAACTAGTCAGCTGTTACTCAGCTTGACATTTTGATTTTTTTTTATCACACCTTACACATATATACATTATATTAGTCATCTAAACAATTCTTTTAGAGCTGGGCAGTGGTGGCACACGCCTTTAATCCCAGCAGTTAGAAGGCAGAAGCAGGCAGAACCAGGATGGTGTTCGAGGCCATCCTGGTCTGCAAGAGCTAGTTTCCCAGACAGGCTCCAAAGCTACAGAGAAACCCTGTCTTAAAAATAAATAAATAAATAAATAAATAAATAAATAAACCGAAAAGATCCGTCTCAGGCTTTTATTTATTTTCAGAATACAAAGCCCTATAAGTATATCTGTGCACATTAAGGTACAATAACCAAACCAAGGGGTACAGGAAATGGGAAGGGCTATACGGAGAAAAGGGAAGGGTCAAGTGATGTAATAAAATGTATCTTGAAAGTTTTAAAATAAAAATATCATATAAATAAACTTGACAGAAAAAAGTAGAGTGATATTTTTGGAAGTTATCATGATTCCATTTGTAATTTTTAAAATTTGATTTTACAGATCAGTTGTTGATACTTTTGGATGACTATTTCATTGTTGGGTTTATTAGGTATTAGAGAGTATCCATTATAGTAGCAACCACCACTATATGTATCCAGGAAGAAATTTCCAGAAAAAGTCATGTTTTAAGATCCAGATAAGCATGTTTGCTACCAATTTGATTCCTCATTGTGCTAAATGTGACTTTGGGCCCATTGTTTATATTTTAAAGGCATTAAGGAAGGTGCCTGAAAACCATGTCATATTGAGTTAATGTTTAGAGTACTTATCTTTCCTGTGTTCCATTTATCTCTTTTTATTCGGATAAATATTCATTATCATATTTATCATTAAGTCATTAGTATATGACAACCTTCGCCAGAAGCTTATGTTAAATTCAGAATTGCTATCTTAAGAGGCAAGAAAAAGTAAAGGATGTTTGTCTTCTGTGAACCACATATTTTTGACCCACAAATGCTTACTTAACACATTCACATGACTGTAAACAAGGAGGAAAACTAATGCTTACCATCTGCACATGAAAACCTGTCCAATCATGGGAAATTGGAAATAATACATTTCAAAGATTCAATTGAAGAAATACTACAGAGGATTTGGAAGCAGGGTTAATACAACATCCAAAATAAAATAACAAAATAAAGCTAGCCCAAAATTCTTCCAAAATGCCTGAGCACAACAAAACAAAGTGGAAAAGTTCTTCTGAAGACTCTTAGGTGTATGTGCCATGCTTTGAAAGAAAATGGTTCTCAAAGGCTTACAGGGAGTAACACTATTAGATGTAGACTCATTGGAGTTGGTGTGACTTTGTTGGAGGAAGTGTGTCATAGGGGATGGGCTTTAAGGTCTCAGATGCTCACAGTCTTTTCCTATTTCCTTTGGATCTGGATATAGAACTCTAAGTTATCTCTCCAGCACTATGTATGCCTGTGTGTCATCATGCTTCCCACCATGATGACAGTGGACTAAATTTCTGAACTGTAAGCCAGTTCCAGTTAAATGCTTTCTTTTATAACAGTTGCCATGGCCATGGTGTCTCTTCACAGCAATAAAAATCCTAAGTAAGATGGGGGAGTTACATGTTGATTCAGAAGCAGAATATCATGAGGGGGGTAACAGTGGAAATATAATTTAATATATAATAAATAGAGTAAAAATGGAATTATTATTCATCTACCATAAGAGCCATCTTTCATAATTTAGTGTTTCCATCGTCCCAAAAGAAACGTTACAAATTACAGTCCTATTCTTGTTTTTCTCCTTCTATCCCCTGCCGTCTACTAATCTTTCTTTTTCTATGAATATATCTGTTTTGAACATTACACAAAGTAGTCTGGTTAACTAAACTAGCCTTTAGTTTCTATTTACTTGGTTTATATAAAATGGTTTTAAGGTTCATGTATGTTGTAAACTCATCACTGCTGATTAAAATTTCATTGTACATGCATACACACCCCACACACTTTTATATGTCCTTTAGATCATGATTATTTATTCATTTCATATTTTGTTTCTAAGAGATTCTTCATGTGTGGGAAAGAGCCATTGCTATGTTTATACCATAAATAAAATATAATTGTCATTCTATTAGTGCACATGTCTTCTTTTCTGGAATAAGATTATATTTTCTCATTAAATAACTAATACTTGACAGCATAAGATGATTTTTATGATGTTCATGGATGCTGAAAGTCCATATAGTACATAACAGAAATGACTTGTCTGCTATGATCTGAGGTATCTAGAACTCTATGCCTAAAGTTTTGAAAACAGCTAGATAAAATTCTAAAAAACTACATATAGCTGTTTTGTCATTTGACATTCTCATTTCATAGGGTCTTGGAGTAACTACACTTCTTATACGATACTTCCTGATTGTGAGCAAAAGGTATTGTAGCAAAAAGAAAAAGTTGCCTGTTGTTTTATGATCCAGCCATAGAAAGTGCAGAGTATCACTTCTGTGATCTTGACTTCACTGAAAGCTTTTAAACTCATAGTGTAGACAAAACAAAAAGCTTCCATTTTTAAGTGTCAAAGAGTTTTGAGACTGATTTCAAAACCATCATAATACAAAGGTTTATTTTGTTATGGGTGTAAACTTGCATCTTGAAATTTATTAGTAATGATTAACAGAAGTGCTTCCTGGTTATGGATATTTCTTCTTAACTTTGGTTGTTGCTAACTGTTGATTAAAAGACATTGTAATAACTGTCATTTTAACAAGTGAGAATTTATATGTAGCAAACCATAGTCCTTATCCCCAGAAAAGAACATTCTGCTTCTCATTCCTTTGTTGTCATATTTCTATAGATAACTGTCACAACAGTTGCTTTAACTACTACGCAAGGATTTATATATTTTTTCACTAAATCTTACTTTTCCTTCCCTGAGCCTCTAAATATATAAGCCAAATGAAATTCCTTTAACATATCCCAAGACTTCATTGATTGTTGATAAATTAAATATTTTTGATAAGTAATTTTGTCCAATCAAATTGATATTATATTTCATTAACTGTTTACATAAATATATACAAATACACACGTACATACACACACGCTAATGCACACAAATATGCACACAGAAAAACACATGATTCCTAAAGTATTATTTAAAAAAATCCAGAATATAACAAATGAGAATGAAAGTTTAACAGTGCATCAAAATACTGTGAGAATGGGAAAAAAAGGTTTATTGGGCTGAAAAAAGAAATCATGAACAGCTTGTTGAAGAACGTAATTCACATAATGTATATTCACAATTTATGCTTACTGAATTTAGTAGTTAGCATAGAATTTCAAAATTATTATTTTCATATAATTTTAATTTTTTCATTCACCACCCACCCATATATACACTCTTTTTTTTCTCTCTCATTAGAAAACAAACAGGAAACTAAAACAAAACAAATGAGAGAAGGACAAAACAAACAAACAGGAAAAAGAGCCAAAAAATAAAGCACAATGAAAAGATACAGGTACATGGACACACACTTTTGCACACAGCAATCTCATAAAAACAAAAAAAAATGAAAAAAAAAATATATATATATATGCAAAAGATCAGTGAGGTAAAACAAAGAACAAAAACAAAGAAGAAGAATTGCAAACAAAGCATTATGAGAGAAAAAATACACTCCAAAAATGCCATTGAATACATTTTGTGTTGACATCTACTGCTGGGATTGGGTCCTGTCTCTAAGGGGGGTTTGTATCCCCGGTAAGATTCCTTCAGATAAAATAAACACTTCCTCCGGTGGTAGGTCAACTGGCAAGAGCTCCTGGATGAGGGATGAGGTTTGGATCCACTTCCAGTCTCAGTGCTGCCATCCCATCCAATATGGACCTGTGCGTGCCCTGTGCATACTGACATGCATTAGTCCTGCGGTGTCCAGTAAACCTTGTTTCCTTGGTGTTCTCCATCCACTCTAGATTTTACAATCTCTCCACATTCACCACTTCTGGGTTCTCTGACCCCAGGCAGGAGGAATTTGATGGAAATATTCCATTTAATACTGAGTGTTTTTTGGCTATTTGAACTTCTTCTGTTGAGAATTCTCTGTTCAGCTCAGTGCCCCATTTTATAATTGGGTTGATTAGCATTTTACGGTCTAGTTTCTTGAGATCTTTATATATTTTGGAGATCAGACCTTTGTCAGTTGCGGAGTTGGTAAAGATCTTCTCCCAGTCATTGGGTTGCCTTTGTGTCTTAGCGACAGTGTCCTTTGCTTTACAGAAGCTTCTCAGTCTCAGGAGGTCCCATTTCTTCAATGAGGTTCTTAATGTCTGTGCTGCTGGGGTTATATGTAGGAAGTGGTCTCCTGTGCCCATGTATTGTAGAGTACTTCCCACTTTCTCTTCTATCAGGTTCAGTGTGTTTGGATTGATATTGAGGTCTTTAATCCATTTGGACTTGAGTTTTGTGCATGGTGATAGATATGGATCTATTTTCCTTCTTCTACAGGTTGACATCCAGTTTTGCCAGCAAATTTGCTGAAGATGCTCTCTTTTTCCCATTGTATACTTTTAGCTCCTTTATCGAAAATCAGCTGTTCATAGGTTTGTGGGTTAATGTCAGGGTCTTCTATTCGATTCCATTGGTCGACTTCTCTGTTTTTATGCCGATACCAAGCTGTTTTCAATACTGTAGCTCTGTGGGAGAGTTTGAAGTCAGGGATGGTAATGGTTCCAGACGATCTTTCGTTGTATAAGATTGTTTTGGCTATCCTGGGTTTTTTGTTTTTCCATATAAAGTTGATTATTGTCTTCTCCAGATCTGTGAAGAATTTTAATGGGATTTTGATGGGGATTGCATTGAATCTATAGATTGCTTTTGGTAGAATTGCCATTTTTACTATGTTGATCCTCCCAATCCAGGAGCAAGGGAGATCCTTCCATTTTCTGGTGTCCTCTTCAATTTCTTTCTTCAAAGACTTAATGTTCTTGTCAAATAGATCTTTCACATCCTTGGTCAGAGTTACCCCAAGATATTTTATGCTATTTGTGACTATCGTGAAAGGTGATGCTTCTCTAATTTCCCTCTCTGTTTCCTTATCCTTAGTGTATACGAAGGCCACTGATTTTTTGGAGTTGATCTTGTATCCTGCCACATTAGTAAAGGTGTTTATCAGCTGTAGGAGTTCTTTGGTAGAGTTTTTGGGGTCGCTTATGCATACTACCATATCATCTGCAAATAACGAGAGCTTAACTTCTTCTTTTCCGATACGAATCCCCTTGATCCCCTTATGTTGACTTATTGCTAAGGTCATGCTCAACTTCCTTAGCGATCAGGGAAATGCAAATCAAGACAACTTTGAGATACCATCTTACACCTGTCAGAATGGCTAAAATAAAAAACACCAATGATAACCTTTGTTGGAGAGGTTGTGGAGAAAGGGGTACACTCATCCATTGCTGGTGGGAATGCAAACTTGTGCAACCACTTTGGAAAGCAGTGTGGCGGTTTCTCAGGAAATTCGGGATCAACTTACACCTGGACCCAGCAATACCACTCTTGGGAATATAACCAAGAGAGGCCTTTTCATACAACAAAAGTATATGCTCTACTATGTTCATAGCAGCATTGTTTGTAATAGCCAGAACCTGGAAACAACTTAGATGCCCTTCAACGGAAAAATGGATGAAGAAAGTATGGAATATATACATATTAGAGTACTACTCAGCAGTAAAAAACAAGGGCTTCTTGAATTTTGCATGCAAATGGATGGAAATAGAAAACACTATCCTGAGTGAGGTAAGCCAGACCCAAAAAGACGAGCATGGGATGTACTCAATCATATTTGGTTTCTAGCCATAAACCAAGGACATTGAGCCTATTATTAGTGATCCTAGAGAAGCTAAATAAGGAGAACCCAAAGAAAAACATATAGGCATCCTCCTGAATATTAACCTTCATCAGGCGATGAAAGGAGACAGAGGCCCACATTGGAGCACCGGACATAAATCTCAAGGTCCAAATCAGGAGCAGAATCAAAGAGAGCACGAGCATGGAACTCAGGACCTCGAGGGGTGCACCCACACACTGAGACAATGGGGATGTTCTATTGGGAACTCACCAAGGCCTGCTGGCCTGGGTCTGAAAAAGCCTGGGATAAAACCAGACTCTCTGAACATAGCGGACAATGAGGACTACTGAGAACTCAAGAACAATGGCAATGGGTTTTTGATCCTACTGCACTTACTGGTTTTGTAGGAGCCTAGGCAGTTTGGATGCTCAACTTACTAGACCTGGATGGAGGTGGGGGTTCCTTGGACTTCCCACAGGGCAGGGAACCCTGATTGCTCTTCGGGCTGAGGAGGGAGGGGGACTTGATTGGGGGAGGGGGAGTTAAATGTGAGGCGGTGGCGGGGAAGAGACAGAAATCTTTAATAAATAAATAAATTAATTAAAAAAATACTGAGTGTTCCTAGGTCTCTCAATCTCTGTACATTGCCTAATTTTGGTTCTCTGTATTTTCACTCATTTCCTGAAGGAGGAACCTTCTCTGAAAAGGGTTGTGCTAGTAATAAAGCAGAATGTCATTGCAAGTCATTTTACTGCTATGTTTCTTTAGCAAAACAGAATTTTGTATCCTAGTTTGATGGGTGATCTGGTCTCTGGTTCTCAGCTACCTGAGCACTGTCAGGCATGGGTTCAGTCTAATGGTGTGAGCCTTAAATACAAATAGTAAAAACAAGAAATAATTTAGTACTATTTTTTAAATCTAATAATATTTTAATTGATAAATTACTTTCCTTTGAAATTTGCCGCACAAAGAATAAGTTCTTTTCTCAGATACCACTTTGTATAAGTAAGTCTTAAATGAGTTTTAAATGAGAATATCAGACACATGTTCAATGAAATATGATTATCTCATCCCAGCTGAATGCCCATTATCATGAACACAAAAAAATATAGCACAGATGTGGTGAACTACCATTTATATTGTTAAAATGCCCATTTGATTTTAATATTATTGATACCTTCAGCAAAACATTCTTCTAAAGAGTATTCCTTACACCACTAAAATAATGTCAAACAATGTCATTTAAAAATAGTATGAAGATGAGCTTCATAATCATAATCATCTCATCTCCTCCGAGTTATTTATAGTTGAATGTTATTTTTACCTCTGAGGGAATTAAAGAATTTCTTTGGGAATTAAATGTACTGAGGAAGCAATAATCCTGTAAAGTAGGCTACTAAATTAGTTAGCATTAGCTTGCGTTTTATAGTTCAATATGGCACTCAAGAACTGAGCAATATACATATTTGAGGATATACATAACAACAGTAGCAGATAATACATAATGCTCTGGAAAATTTAGCCTATATATAAAATTAACTGATTGAAGCAAGTAAAGCCAAGTATCTTTAGAATTTTAAAGATTCAACAAATATTCTATGGAAAATACCATTTTATTAATTGATAATAGTTTACTAGCATATCACCTTGTTATTTAAAGCATTAACAATTTTTCTAAAATTGGCAGCATTAATACTAGCATTCTCATTTTGCCACAAAGCAAAAATAAAAATTTTTCTGTAAGGTCCTGAGTTCAATTCCCAGCAACCACACTCACAAGCATGCATAATGAGATCTGATGCCTTCTTCTGGCCTGCAGACATACCCGCACACAGAATACTGTATGCATAATAAATAAATAATTCTCAAAATAAAATTGCTTATTAAAAATCTTTTCTTTAAATCTGATAGTTAAGCAATAGAGAAAATACCATTTTGTTTTACAAACTTTGTAAACTGTTTGCAACAAAATTTAGAACTTTTGAATACTATGATTTAAAAGTTAGTGAAAAATTGGTAGAAAACTATGTAAAATAGAGAGTATAAGAAAAAAGATAATATATATTTTGCTAAGAAAATAATTGTTCAGGAATTTAAATTATCAGTTTCAGCAACTTAAGAGGTGGCAGGGGTGCAGAAACTGAAGCAAGGTCCTGGAGCAGTTTGCTGGCTTGCTCTCCATGGCTATCTCAGACTTCTTATAGCATTTAGTACCACCAGCCCAGAGATGGCACTGCTCACGGTGAGTTGGGCACTTCCACATCTATTATCACTCAAGAGAATACTCCACGGGTTTGCCTAGAAGCCAATCTGGTGGGGCATTTTCTTAATTCAAGGATATCTCTTCCTATCTCTTCCCAGAAAAGTCCATCTTATGCCAAGTAGATGTAAACTAGTCAGCACACCTCTTTTGACCTCCTTTTCAAAATTAAAGGTAAAGTCACATGTGTATGTGCATATTCTTCAAGAAGTGTGTCCTTAAAGAAAAATAATGAAAAGTAGAAGTGTGTTCTTTACAAATGTTTTCACTGTAACACACACACACACACACACACACACACACACACACACACACACCCTATATCTAGGAAGTGGGAAAGCAAGAAAATGGAAGAAAGGTAATCTAAGTGTACATAGGTAGATGGTAATACATAATACAAAATTTCATATATTTTAAAGTATCCCATATTGAAATGTGGCCACTCTGCACCATATATTGCTTTAAAAGTAGAAGATGTATGGACATGTAGATTTTAAAAATATGTGTAAACTGTCTATTAGTATTAAAATCCTATAAATCAGTCAATACATAAATGAATAAAGCAATGCATGCTTGAGCTGAAAAACATAAGACTGTCTTGCTTGGTTTTGTATATGCTGTTTAGTAGTTTCATATATAGGCAGTAAAGTTTCAAGGCAGTTTCAAAATCTATCAAGTACATGAATCCATTCAAGCACATGAATGTATTTTCATTTTGAAGTTTGTGTATACCGTTTCATCTTAAGAACCAATGAGCTAAATGTAGAACATACCAATATTTATGAGTATTCATTTATATATATATATATATATATATATATATATATATATATATATAGTAAAATCAAGTAGCTTCTATACAACATAAAGTTCTACCATCCAAGAACTAGATTTTTTGAGGTTATGTGTGTGGTATGCCTGCTTTCCCTTGACAATAGTCTTTTTGTTGTTGTGTCCACACAGAAGAAAGGGCATTCTCTCTCTCTCTCTCTCTCTCTCTCTCTCTCTCTCTCTCTCTCCTCTCATCTATCCCTGGCTAATATTAAATTCATGATTCTCCTGCCTTAGCCTTAAGGGTGTCCAGTGCATGGGGTATCTATTATACTGGTATTATTCCATTCTCAGGGGTCATGCTTTCAGTATCTAATCACTTCTTTAAGCCCTCACATTTTAGTGTTGATTTGGTGGTTAGGAATCTGGGGATTTTTAACATAAGAATTGGAGAGAGGTATATTCATTCTGCATCAGTGACCATTTCCTGTTCACAAATGGCATTATTTTCAAAATATTTGCTCACTGAATATAGTATTATCTCTATAGCACACGGAGGTTAATAATATCTCTTGAAGTAATATCTGGGGAACTCTCTAGCTATTAAGGGTTTCATTCCTCCTCATGCAGAAGCAATTTGATTCACTCAAAACCCAAATTAATGAGGATTTTCTTCTCGTCATTATTTCTTTTAATCAGAAATAGCTTCTTCTTTTTAAAATAATGCAAAGGCATCTGAAGAACAAAATAACTGTCAGAAAACAAACTCTCTTTCAAAATCTGAAGAAAATTAAGTAGAGGCATTTAAACTGACTAGTAGAAGAAGATTCTGCAGGTAGCATTGAACAGAATGATTAATGTCAATGAAAATATTGATATATATTCAACAAATAGGCATTTGATGGGTATTTAATGAGTCTGGTAGGTAATAAGTAATACCTAAAATAAAGATAGTCAATTATGGTTCACAATAAAGTGATAATATGTTATAAATCATATCTTTTATGAAATTAATTGTACTGAGATGTTTGAAGAATGACACAGCAGTAAAATACTCAAACTACTAAGGGGACACAAAAATAGGGAAGTAAAAGCTAACTTGGCAAGTATGAACAGGTCACAAGGCACCATCTTAAAACATGCATAAAAGTCTCATCTAATTAGGAACTTCTTATTCCCTTTACACATCTCCATGTTGCTCATTCAAACTAGTTCACATTTTCAACTTTATTTCTAAAACAATGTAAAAAGATGAGGCACTAGCTAAGGAAGAAAAAGCAACAAAATTGTAACAACTGTGGTAGACAGGAAAAGGGGCCCTTAGGATTGGTATAGAGTAATCAACATCCATCTAGCAGACTGTCAATGTTCCTTCTGATGTCCCATTTTGCAGGATGTTTTCTACTTGTAAGCACTGATACATATGAAACATATGTCTTCCCTGATACATATGAAACTATGGGAGAAGGTTATACATTGAAATGTTGAATTGATAGTGATTTTCTTTGGTTATTGATAGATGAGAATGTAAAAATAAAGCTGCTGAAATTTATCCTCCAAAAAGGACTAACGTGGTGGTCATTTTCAGAGGTCACAAGTATCTTTGAGTCCCAGCTTTCCATATTCAATACTTTCTCATTGTTGTGCCTTGTCTTGCTATCCCCCGCTTCTCGATCTTTCTACTTCCTTGTTGATGGTTTCTATGATCACTGAGACATTATTGTCCATAGATTTAAATTTTTACCACATATCTGATCCTGGACAATCCAATATAAGACATTAAGTAATTCACTACCTTTAAAAGAAATAATAGGGTTTTATGTTGTTGATTAAAGAGATACGGATCAGAGAATCATTCCTTAATAAATAATGCATTAACTTTTATTTGTTTAGGGATTGTTTTTAGTAAAAACATGGAAAAAGCCAGTTTCTGAATAGTTCATGAATGTTATCATGCTACCTGCATTTGGCATTCAAAGCCTGTATATAGGTTATGTTGGCTTCAGCGCTGTAATTTTGATAGCTTGTTAGCATTTCCGTGTGTATCTGTAAGATCCTGGCAGCAATCACCTACTTCCCGATCCACTTTGTTTCATTGTCTCTGTAGGACTTCTATCATTCATGCAATATCTCATTTGAATTGATACTCAAATCCCTTAATTCTGCTGTTGCCTGCTGACATCAGGGCCTTTTACATCTCTGTCGGTTATACTACAGATACTCTACACTAGATAGTTGCTACACTAGATAGGAACTTCACCTCAGTCCTGTATCCTGCACCACCAGCAACCTCTATGCCACTATCTGCTCCTTTTCCTACTCATTTTCATGGGATAGCAATAGAGCCATGCCATCTTTTTTGTCATATTGTGTTATAAGAAAGGAATAGAAAAAAAAAAACTCAGTCTCAAAAAATGAGAACGGTTTTAATAAGGCTACTGCAAACTTATACATGGATCTTGTTCCCCAAGAGTCAAATGTGATACCAAAGTAGCTGCTTTCTTGGGTTTTAATGCAAATTCCACATAGTACTGAACTTCTGCTATAAACACTTCAGCTGCTTGCTCTATAGGAAATCCTTTTAATCATGCCCACTGAAGCTGTTGCCAGTCCAAGAATAATAATATAAGCACTGTATTTTTATGTCCTAAAAATGTTTCAAAGGTCATTCTATTGTATTCACCTCCCCCGTTTCTCATTTTTTCCTTTTTCTTCTTTTTGCTCGATGTCTTCTTACTTCTGTTTGTTTCCTCTCATTCAAATTACTATTGACGAAATAGGATCTTCTAAGTTGTGTTCATTGTATCCATATGGCACTACTGAACATGGCATTGTATTTACTATACTGATATTTATTGGGAATTAACAAGGAAACAGAAAATATTAACATGTCTATATTTGTGCTAAAAGTTAATCAAAACAACATTTATTGATAATTTAATATGGAGCTAATGCAATTTAAGATAGGTACGCAGTAATGAAAAAGGAGATTAAACAAGATGCTAAATCCGAACCTATTTTGTATCTGAAGAAAAATTTTAATTCTGAAAATTTTGGTGTCTAAGTTGTCCTCATTAGAACTTTCACAATTATTGAATGATCATATATTAAATGGAAATGAACTATGACAAATTTACTTACCCTTAGGTAGTTGAAGTTACATTAACAATGAATATGTCCAATCATTCCCAGATAAAAAAGACAAAATCATATGCCTTGTGGTCTATCATCATAATTTATCATCATCCTTATTTTCCACTTGTGTATCTTTATAAAACTGTGTTGATGCTCTTATGTGTCAACTGTCTTCACTTTTGACACAGATTTTTTAGTGTGTATGTAAATTTCAAAGTATAGTGAACATATATGTATTTTTAGTAGTATGTGCTGTGTGTAGTCATATATATATATACATACATACACACACACACACACACATATATATGTATATATATATATATATATATATATATATATATATATATATATTTCTAAGTTTGGTCCAATATAGCAGTATAATTGTTTTAAACCTCCTTAAAAATGCTATATAAATACATGTTCTAAGAACACTGATTTCTTTTTTTGGAAGAATGTCTTTTCAGAGATGTTATTAATCAATGGAGGACAACTGACAGACTATATACCATGTCATTACCATTCCCTTCTCACTCAGGTCTTAGGTTAAACTCCTTAGAATACTGTATAAAAGATTCATTGGTTCTAATACATTTTGTCATCTAGGATTACTTTTTACACTAACTCAACCATAGTGGAACTGTTGCTGGCTGCTACTGAAGTAATATTGCCTTCAAGTATATCTAACACAGGAAATTAATTCTGATTTGTTAATAATGGATATGACTAATATCTGCTAAACAGTGTTGTAAGATGTGTTTTGTTTGAATAAAGTAATAAGTTTATAAAGTTTTCAACCTTATTGTATGAGTAAACAACTAATATTTTCCTACTATGAACCACCATATTTCCCTGGTAGTAAAACATTTTATTTGATATCTGTTATAGTCTAGTATTTTCTGAAGCTCAAGTGATAAACAGGGTAATTTGCACTATCTTTCTAAAAATAATTCTCATTTAAAATATGATAATTAAAATTATTGTCATTATAAATTACTCGCAAAAGCACTAATATAAGACCAAAGGCTAACTTTTTGTGCATAAAGAACAAATAAAGCATTAAATATTATCTGCAAATTAAGTAAAATGTAAGTATGAAATACAATACAATGTACCACATTAGTGTACTCAACAAAATTGTTTAAGAGAAATTGTGTTCTATGTAATGTAAATATAAACTATCTGCAGTTGTACATGGATTTAGAACAATGACATACTTTTACTTTCAGTAAATTTGTGTTATAAATCCACTGTGAGAACTTAATTATTCCACTGATTTTCTGTATTAAAACTTCACAAAACACTAACGTGTTAATTATAATCATACATTTTCCTTCATCTTTGCTAAGTTATCAGCATTTTCCAATTGCAAAAATATAGAAATCTGTTGTAAACAACCTGTTTTCATTATTTATTTTTCCAAATCACAAATTATTCAGTATATAAAAAGCACCTGTAGTCTAAAATTTTATTGCCATAAATTATGCACCCACCCACTGAGACAGTGGAGCTGATCTATTGAGAGCTCACCAAGACCAGCTGGACTGTGACTGAAAAAGCATGGGATAAAACTGGACTCTCTGAACATGGCGAACAATGAGGGCTGATGAGACGCAAAGGACAATGGCACGGGGGTTTGATCCTACGTAATGTGCTGGCTTTGTGGGAGCCTAGCCAGTTTGGATGTTCACCTTCCTAGATATGGACGGAGGGGGGAGGTCCTAGGTCTTACCACAGGGCAGAAAACCCTGACTGCTCTTTGGACTGGAGAGGGAGGGGGAAAGGAGTGGGGGGAGGGGGAGAAAGGTGGGAGGAGGGGAGGAGGGGGAGAAGGTTGGGAGGAGGGGGAGGGAAATGGGAGGCTGGGAGGAGGTGGAAACTTGTTTTTTTGTTTTTTTTTCTCCTTTTCTCAATAAAAAAAAAATCAGAAAAATGTGGCCTTCTAAAGATGAACAACTACTAATCCAAGTAAATTTTCACACTTACAATGGCTTTCTTCTTTTCAAACATTACAGGCATGTTTTAACAGCTGAGGGATTTTAGACACAGATGTAAATGAGCCTGGAAATTATTAACAGTCAAGGTACATGTGTTAGTCCATTTTGTATTGCTATGAAAAATTACCATCTGTTGTATAAATTAAAAAGAAAATAAGTGTATTTTTTCAGAATTCGTGTAATGGAAAGTTCAAACAGCAATGCATCTAAAGCGTAAAAATGTTCTTCTGATTGTATCACCAAATTGTATATAGCATTTCATGCTTATGCAGAGGGAAGAAGGAAAAATGCTAGGAGAAGAGATGGGGAGAGACTAGGGGACAGAGAAGTATGACAAATAATGAAAGCAGAAGGAGATATGGCAGGGATTGTGCTGCTCTTTTATCATAATTCGTAGTTAGGAGATTTTATCCATTCTTTCAAGATCTACGTCATTCTAAGTGATCAATTTTAATCTTCTCTCGGCAACCACGTTCCTTCCAATCATTTTTCACTATGTCCCAGATCATAGTAGTTCCCCTAGCTTTCAATATCATTAAACTGAGAGCTACTCCTTTAGTCATGAACCTTTGGGGAACATGCTATATGTATACCATTCCATTTGTATATTCATATAATTCGAAAGTGACTCTAAATAATAAACAAGAGAACATGTCAATTGTAGAGCCATTATAACATGACTCACTCTTTATTATAAATAAAAAAAACAGGGCTCCTGAGAGTCTTCAACTGAGAAAGTACTTGCTTCACAATCCTGAAGACCTATATTCAATTCCTGAATCCAGTTGACTCAGATAAATGTAGAAGAACAGAATCATCTCCACAAAGCTCTCCTCTGACTTCTCCATGGATTTTGTGGCACATTTACCTACACAGACACATGATGAGCACATATACAATATTACAAACAAAAAATAAACTAACAGCAATCTATGTTCCATAGTCTGATATTACATGTGTGTGTTAACATTTCATTCTATAATTAACAGAGATTCATAACTTCTATAAGACAAGCATTGCCCCATTGTTTTTTTGCCTTATCAGAATTTTCTAATGGACTTAAAATGTCAAAATGTTGATCAGAACATAAAGTGTTTTAGGCATGCTTAACATATGGCAATGAGTGCTCAATGAAAGTAGACTGGGTGAAGCAGCTACACCATCAAGAACTTTTATTAGGTAGATAAAAAATTCAACACACACACACACACATGCACACACGCACACACATATAGTTTCCTTATATACAAAACTTTTCTTATAACAAAACTTTCCTTATAAGAAGAAAACATGAGGCATAAAGTAAATAAGTAATTAAGTAAATGAGTATCTCCCATGCTCCCATGAAAGATAAAATAGAGCAATAATAAGAAAAGTCACAAACTAAGGAAACCAAACTAAAAATAAATAAATCTGAGATGGAATAACTTATGTTTACACTGGATTTTTGAAGAAGAGAGGTGAATTGCAATCTATTTTACTTTGTGTAGTTTCCTACATTTGTTATTATTACAAGTAATTTCATGAAAGAAGTTGTGTTATTTAAGAAATACATGAGGTTCAGTTATATGCACTTAAACAAAAGGAAGCATTGAAATAAAATGTCATATTTCCCTGTGGCATGCATGCTTATTGTATTTGGTATGCAGGATTTATATGCCATGGCATTTGGAGTCCACACAATAGATAAATAAATGTAACTCTGAAAGAAAGATTCAGCTGTACTCCTGTCACTGATTGAGATCATTGATGAACTCGAAGGAAAAGTCTATAAATGCATTTGTCTAACCTGAGTGGAACCCGGGGGAAACTGCCTATTTAGTAAAATAAATGAAAAAGATTTGTGTGGGGGTATGGTGCCAAAGGTTAGGTTAAAAGATTTATGAGGAAGTTTGTCAAAATGGAGAAAAGGTAATTGAGTCTTAATCCCATTACTTCGAATGTAGTCTGTGTATTCAAGCAGCTCAAACTCTACATTTGTGGGAATAACACCTAGAGTAAAACGATCAAAAACATCTGTAAGTTATGAATGCACCCAGCCCATATGCTGTATTTTAAATCCAGACTCATAGAATATTGGTGTATTTATCAGTCTTACCACATTTCTCAAAATTGTGACTTCTGAGTATTTATTACTTTTCTCTATTTGAGTATAATGAGAACTGATCAATAATATCTTTAAAAGATATTTTGCTTGTTTTTAATGGACATGTGGCCCATCATTCTGTTCCTTTAAAATAAATTGACTAAGCAATGTAGTAACCATATAAACTGTGGCATTTTTTTCCAGCCCTTGACTCATAAAAGGTAGTAAAACTTGCCCTACTATTTAAAAAGGTATTTAATAAAACATGCTATATTCTAGAAAAGATGAATAGATAAATTGGTTACAGCTAGGGTCTTGAGAAATGAGTGCTGATAATCCTGCAATCTTGACAACCTGAAACCAAGTAAGTCGGCTACAAATTAAGGACCAACTGCATGGGAACATCAGTTAAACTAGTGAGACCAGATTTCACTCAGTCATATTAGCCCAGTATGGAAACAGAGGCCAAAGCGGAGTGAATTCTACTTCACTTTGTAAGGATGGCATGGTGTTTTAAAGGGAGAATGAAGGATCAGGTCTGAGTGGGGATCATTAGTGTTATGGAATTAGGGATGTCCTGTTTGTTCTCACTACCTGATACTTCAAGATCCAGGGCATTGTTTTGGTTGCCTTTACTTTATTCAACATGCTACCTAACATCATTCTTTATCATTTACAAAAAATAAAAGAAAATTGATAAAAAACAAAACTCAACTTTGCTCCTCAGTCTTTCCTGCCTCATATATATATACTTTGTTGTAATGGCTTTGGGAGCTACAGTTTGTTACACAGTATATTCACTTGCTCAAACAGCTTTCCTTGTACACATTCATTACAATGAGTTGTTGGTCTTATTCAAGGGCTCTGGCTTCTGGTACAACATCAATATTAGACCCTCACCAAAACTCCTCTTGGATATCCTATTGTTGCTCCCAGTCATGAGAATATTGTAGCTATGATTCCACAGTACCTTCATACTCTCCAGTAGATAATAGGTTGTATGTTGAGGTGGGTCAACTCAAAATCATGGATGTTGGCCTAGGTGGTAATTAAATTTGTTAACCTCAGACTATTGTAAAGAGGGGCAAACCCATAGAATTGTGGTTGACTTATATTACTTGATTGGTTTTCCAGAAATGGAAAATATAGAATGAGATAATATTGCTTTTTATATATTTGGCACAATGCTCATTTTTAACTAAATGATGAATTCACTAGAACCTTGTTTGGTAAAAGAAAAAATTCATTGTTTGCTTGTAAATATGACCATTTATTCTGAAACAATTACTTTACCTTTTAAGTTTGAACTAGAAATCTTTACTGGTGTAGTACCATGAAATTTCAAAGCTTTTTAAGAAGATTATCTTTCTGAAACTTAATGTATAGTGAAAAAGTAAAGGTTTTCCAAGACTGGGATTTGTAGCCAGAATTGACAGTCTGAAAAGTACATGAATTCACTTATAAAAGTTTGATTTTTAACTCATATGTCCAAATTTTAGAAAGACAATGCTGATTGTTTTTCTTTCATATAGAAGATGCAATCATGGGAAAGTGAATTACGGGTTGT